>NW_027513406.1:0-66881 GCF_048772815.1 Callospermophilus lateralis
TCACTCTCTTCTCTCCTATATAGATAGATGAATTTGGAACTCTAAATCCAACATGGTTTCTAGTAGCTCTGTGAAACTTGACAAAATAAAGTAGTTGTCAGTTTTGTCTCTATGGTTTGTTTCCTCTTCAAGTAGCCCTAGGCACAGACTTTGGAAAACCCCTTTCATTCAGAGGGGCTGCCAAGCTTCTAAGAAATAACGAGTTTCCGAAATACCAGCAAATACTTTTTCACCCAATCTTGATGATACTTGGTGGTAATGATCAGTACACAAATCACACTTGACTCACCAAATTTTGTTCTTCTACTTTGAAGCGTTCGTCTACAGTAGCAGTTTTTATTTTTAGGTTTCACTCTGTCCTCTCCTATATAGATAGATGAATTTGGAACTCTAAATCCAACATGGTGTGTAGTAGCTCTTTGCACAAAATAAAGGAGTTCTCAGTTTTGTCTCTATGGTTTGTTTCTTCTTCAAGTAGCCCTTGGCACAGACTGTGGAAAAGCACTTTCATTGAGAGGGGTTGCTATGCTTCTAAAAAATAACGAGTTCCCAAAATACCAGCAAATATTTTTTCACTCAATGTTGATGATACTTGGTGGTAATGATCAGTACACAAATCCCACTTGGCTCAACAAATTTTGTTCTTCTAGGTTTAAGCGTTCGTCTACAGTAGCAGTTTTTACATTTAGATTTCCCTCTGTTCTCTCCTACATAGATAGATGAATTTGGAACTCTAAATCCAACATGGTTTGTAGTAGCTATTTGAAACTAGACAAAATATGGAGTTCTCAGTTTTGTCTCTCTGGTTTGTTTCCTCTTCAAGTAGCCAAAGCAGAGACTGTGGAAAAGCACTTTCATTGGAAGGGGTTGCAAAGCTTCCAAGAAATTACGAGTTTCCGAAATACCAGCAAATATTTTTTTCACCCAATCTTGATGATACTTTGTGGTAATGATCAGTACAAAATCCCACTTGGCTCACCAAATTTTGTTCTCTAGGTTTAAGAGTTCGTCTACAGTAGCAGTTTTTACATGTAGGTTTCCTTCTGTTCTCTCCTATATAGATAGATGAATTTGGAACTCTAAATCCAACATGGTTTGTAGTAGCTTTTTGAAACTTGATAAAATAAAGGAGTTCTCAGTTTTTCTCTATGATTGGTTTCATCTTCAAGTAGCCCTAGGCACAGACTGTGGAAAAGAACTTTCACTGAGTGGGGTAGCCAAGCTTCTAAGAAATAACGAGTTTCCGAAATACTAGCAAATATTTTTTCACCCAATCTTGATGATACTTGGTGGTAATGATCAGTATACAAATCCCACTTGGCTCATCAGATTTTGTTCTTCAAGGTTGAAGCGTTCGTCTACAGTAGCAGCTTTTATATTTAGGTTTCACTCTGTTCTCTCCTATATAGATAGATCAATTTGGAACTCTAAATCCAACATGGTTTGTAGTAGCTCTTTGAAACTTGAGAAAATAAAGGAGTTATCAGTTTTGTCCCTATGGTTTGTTTCCTCTTAAAGTAGCCCTATGCACAGACTGTGGAAAAGCACTTTCATTGAGTGCGGTTGTTAAGCTTCTAAGAAATAACGAGCTTACGAAATACCAGCAAATATTTTTTCACCCAATCTTGATGATAAGTGATGGTAATGATCAGTACACAAATTCCACTTGGCTCACCAAATTGTGTTCTTCTAGGTTTAAGCGTTCGTCTACAGTAGCAGTTTTTATATTTAGGTTTCCCTCTGTTCTCTCCAATATAGATAGATGAATTTGGAACTCTAAAACCAACATGGTTTGTAGTAGCTCTTTGAAACTTGACAAAATAAAGGAGTTCTCAGTTTTGTCTCTATGGTTTGTTTCCTCTTCAAGTAGCCCTAGACACAGACTGTGGAAAAGCACTTTCATTGAGAGGGGTTTCCAAGCTTCTAAGAAATAACGAGTTTCAGAAATAGCAGCAAATATTTTTTCTCCCAATCTTGATGATACTTGGTGGTAATGATCAGTACACAAATCCCACTTGGCTCACCAAATATTGTTCTTCTAGGTTGAAGCGTTCATCTACAGTAGCAGTTTTCATATTTAGGTTTCCCTCTGTTCTCTCCAATATAGATAGATAAATTTGGAACTCTAAATCCAATATCGTTTGTAGTAGCTCTTTGAAATTTGACAAAATAAAGGAGTTCTCAGTTTTGTCTCTATGATTCGTTTCTGCTTCAAGTAGCCCTAAGCAGAGACTTTGGAAAAGCACTTTCATTGAGAGGGGTTGCCAAGCTTCCAAGAAATTACGAGTTTCCGAAAAAACAGCTAATATTTTTTCACCCAGTCTTGATGATACTGGGTGGTAAGGATCGGTACACAAATCCCACTTGGCTCACCAAATTTTGTTCTTCTAGGTTGAAGCGTTCGTTTACAGTAGCTATTTTATTTTTAGGTTTCACTCTGTTCTCTCCTATATAGATAGATGATTTGGAACTCTAAATCCAACATGGTTTGTAGTAGCTCTTTGAAACTTGACAAAATAAAGGAGTTCTCAGTTTTGTCTCTATGGATTGTTTCCTCTTCAAGTAGCCCTAAGCAAAGAGTGTGGAAAAGCACTTTCATTGAAAGGCGTTGCAAAGCTTCCAAGAAATTACGAGTTTCCGAAATACGAGCAAATATTTTTTCACCCAATCTTGATGATGCGCGGTGGTAATGACAAGTTCATAAATCCCACTTGGCTCACCAAATTTTGTTCTTCTAGGTTGAAGCGTTCGTCTACAGTAGCAGTTTTTATATTTAGGTTTCACTACGTTCTATCCTATATAGATAGATGAATTTGGAACTCTAAATCCAACATGGTTTGCAGTAGCTCAATGAAACTTGACAAAATAAAGTAGTTGTCAGTTTTGTCTCTATGGTTTGTTTTCTCTTCAAGTAACCCTAGACACAGACTTTGGAAAAGCACTTTCATGCAGAGGGGTTGCCAAGCTTCTAAGAAATAACGAGGTTCCGAAATACCAGCAAATATGTTTTCACCCAATCTTGATGATACTTGGTGATAAGGATCGGTACAGAAATCACTCTTGACTCACCAAATTTTGTTCTTCTAGGTAGAAGCGTTCGTTTACAGTAGCAGTTTATATATTTAGGTTTCCCTCTGTTCTCTCCTATATAGATAGATGAATTTGGAACTCTAAATCCAACATGGTGTTTAGTAGCTCTTTCAAACTAGACAAAATAAAGGAGTTCTCAGTTTTCTCTCTATTGTTTGTTTCCTCTTCAGGTAGCCCAAAGCAGAGACTGTGGAAAAGCACTTTCATTGAAAGGGTTTGCAAAGCTTCCAAGAAATTACGAGTTTCTGAAATACCAGCAAATATTTTTTCACCCAATCTTGATGATACGTGGTGGTAATGATAAGTACACAAATCCCACTTTTATAACCAAATTTTGTTCTTCTGTGTTGAATCGTTCGTCTACAGTAGCAGTTTTTATATTTAGGTTTCCCTCTGTTCTATCCTATATAGATAGACGAATTTGGAACTCTAAATCCAACATGATTTGTAGTAGCTCTTTGAAACTTGACAAAAAAACGTAGTTCTCAGTTTTGTCTCTATGGTTTGTTTCTCTTCAAGTAGCCATAAGCAGAGACTGTGGAAAAGCACTTTCATTTAAAGGGGTTGGAAACCTTCCAAGATTACGAGTTTTCGAAATACCTGCAAATATTTTTTCACCCAATCTTGATGATATGTGGTGGTAATGACAGGTACACAAATCCCACTTGGCTCACCAAATTTTGTTCTTCTTGGTTTAAGCGTTCGTCTACAGTAGCAGTTTTTATATTTAGGTTTCACTCTCTTCTCTCCTATATAGATAGATGAATTTGGAACTCTAAATCCAACATGGTTTGTAGTAGCTCTGTGAAACTTGACAAAATAAAGTAGTTGTCAGTTTTGTCTCTATGGTTTGTTTCCTCTTCAAGTAGCCCTAGGCACAGACTTTGGAAAACCCCTTTCATTCAGAGGGGCTGCCAAGCTTCTAAGAAATAACGAGTTTCCGAAATACCAGCAAATACTTTTTCACCCAATCTTGATGATACTTGGTGGTAATGATCGGTACACAAATCACACTTGACTCACCAAATTTTGTTCTTCTACTTTGAAGCGTTCGTCTACAGTAGCAGTTTTTATTTTTAGGTTTCACTCTGTCCTCTCCTATATAGATAGATGAATTTGGAACTCTAAATCCAACATGGTGTGTAGTAGCTCTTTGCACAAAATAAAGGAGTTCTCAGTTTTGTCTCTATGGTTTGTTTCTTCTTCAAGTAGCCCTTGGCACAGACTGTGGAAAAGCACTTTCATTGAGAGGGGTTGCTATGCTTCTAAAAAATAACGAGTTCCCAAAATACCAGCAAATATTTTCTCACCCAATCCTGATGATACGTGGTGGTAATGACAAGTCCACAAATCCCACTTGGCTCACCAAATTTTGTTCTTCTAGGTTGAAGCGGTCTTCTACAGTAGCAGTTTTTATATTTAGGTTTCTCTCTGTTCTCTCCTACAGATAGATGAATTTGGAACTCTAAATCCAACATGGTTTGTAGTAGCTCTTTGAAACTTAACAATGTAAAGGAGTTCTCAGTTTTGTCTCTATGATTTGTTTCTGCTTCAAGTAGCCCTAAGCAGAGACTGTGGAAAAGCACTTTTATTGAGAGTGGTTGCCAAGCTTCCAAGAAATAACGTGTTTCCGAAATACCAGCAAATATTTTTTCACCAAATCTTGATGATACTTGGTGATAAGGATCGGTACACAAATCACTCTTAACTCACCAAATTTTGTTCTTCTAGGTTGAAGCATTCGTCCACAGTAGCCGTTTTTATATTTAGGTTTCCCTCTGTTCTCTCCTATATAGATAGATGAATTTGGAACTCTAAATCCAACATGGTGTGTAGTAGCTCTTTGAAACTTGACAAAATAAAGGAGTTCTCAGTTTTCTCTCTATGGTTTGTTTCCTCTTCAAGTAGCCCAAAGCAGAGACTGTGGAAAAGCACTTTCATTGAAAGGGTTTGCAAATCTTCCAAGAAATTAGGGGTTCTGAAATACCAGCAAATATTTTTTCACCCAATCTTGATGATACTTGGTGGTAATGATAAGTACACAAATCCCACTTTTATAACCAAATTTTGTTCTTCTGGGTTGAATCGTTCGTCTACAGTAGCAGTTTTTATATTTAGGTTTCCCTCTGTTCTATCCTATATAGATAGACGAATTTGGAACTCTAAATCCAACATGATTTGTAGTAGCTCTTTGAAACTTGACAAAAAAACGTAATTCTCAGTTTTGTCTCTATGGTTTGTTCCTCTTCAAGTAGCCGTAAGCAGAGACTGTGGAAAAGCACTTTCATTTAAAGGGGTTGGAAACCTTCCAAGATTACGAGTTTTCGAAATACCTGCAAATATTTTTTCACCCAATCTTGATGATATGTGGTGATAATGACAGGTACACAAATCCCACTTGGCTCACCAAATTTTGTTCTTCTTGGTTTAAGCGTTCGTCTACAGTAGCAGTTTTTATATTTAGGTTTCACTCTCTTCTCTCCTATATAGATAGATGAATTTGGAACTCTAAATCCAACATGGTTTCTAGTAGCTCTGTGAAACTTGACAAAATAAAGTAGTTGTCAGTTTTGTCTCTATGGTTTGTTTCCTCTTCAAGTAGCCCTAGGCACAGACTTTGGAAAACCCCTTTCATTCAGAGGGGCTGCCAAGCTTCTAAGAAATAACGAGTTTCCGAAATACCAGCAAATACTTTTTCACCCAATCTTGATGATACTTGGTGGTAATGATCGGTACACAAATCACACTTGACTCACCAAATTTTGTTCTTCTACTTTGAAGCGTTCGTCTACAGTAGCAGTTTTTATTTTTAGGTTTCACTCTGTCCTCTCCTATATAGATAGATGAATTTGGAACTCTAAATCCAACATGGTGTGTAGTAGCTCTTTGCACAAAATAAAGGAGTTCTCAGTTTTGTCTCTATGGTTTGTTTCTTCTTCAAGTAGCCCTTGGCACAGACTGTGGAAAAGCACTTTCATTGAGAGGGGTTGCTATGCTTCTAAAAAATAACGAGTTCCCAAAATACCAGCAAATATTTTTTCACTCAATGTTGATGATACTTGGTGGTAATGATCAGTACACAAATCCCACTTGGCTCAACAAATTTTGTTCTTCTAGGTTTAAGCGTTCGTCTACAGTAGCAGTTTTTACATTTAGATTTCCCTCTGTTCTCTCCTACATAGATAGATGAATTTGGAACTCTAAATCCAACATGGTTTGTAGTAGCTATTTGAAACTAGACAAAATATGGAGTTCTCAGTTTTGTCTCTCTGGTTTGTTTCCTCTTCAAGTAGCCCAAAGCAGAGACTGTGGAAAAGCACTTTCATTGGAAGGGGTTGCAAAGCTTCCAAGAAATTACGAGTTTCCGAAATACCAGCAAATATTTTTTTCACCCAATCTTGATGATACTTTGTGGTAATGATCAGTACAAAAATCCCACTTGGCTCACCAAATTTTGTTCTCTAGGTTTAAGAGTTCGTCTACAGTAGCAGTTTTTACATGTAGGTTTCCTTCTGTTCTCTCCTATATAGATAGATGAATTTGGAACTCTAAATCCAACATGGTTTGTAGTAGCTTTTTGAAACTTGATAAAATAAAGGAGTTCTCAGTTTTTCTCTATGATTGGTTTCATCTTCAAGTAGCCCTAGGCACAGACTGTGGAAAAGAACTTTCACTGAGTGGGGTAGCCAAGCTTCTAAGAAATAACGAGTTTCCGAAATACTAGCAAATATTTTTTCACCCAATCTTGATGATACTTGGTGGTAATGATCAGTATACAAATCCCACTTGGCTCATCAGATTTTGTTCTTCAAGGTTGAAGCGTTCGTCTACAGTAGCAGCTTTTATATTTAGGTTTCACTCTGTTCTCTCCTATATAGATAGATCAATTTGGAACTCTAAATCCAACATGGTTTGTAGTAGCTCTTTGAAACTTGAGAAAATAAAGGAGTTATCAGTTTTGTCCCTATGGTTTGTTTCCTCTTAAAGTAGCCCTATGCACAGACTGTGGAAAAGCACTTTCATTGAGTGCGGTTGTTAAGCTTCTAAGAAATAACGAGCTTACGAAATACCAGCAAATATTTTTTCACCCAATCTTGATGATAAGTGATGGTAATGATCAGTACACAAATTCCACTTGGCTCACCAAATTGTGTTCTTCTAGGTTTAAGCGTTCGTCTACAGTAGCAGTTTTTATATTTAGGTTTCCCTCTGTTCTCTCCAATATAGATAGATGAATTTGGAACTCTAAAACCAACATGGTTTGTAGTAGCTCTTTGAAACTTGACAAAATAAAGGAGTTCTCAGTTTTGTCTCTATGGTTTGTTTCCTCTTCAAGTAGCCCTAGACACAGACTGTGGAAAAGCACTTTCATTGAGAGGGGTTTCCAAGCTTCTAAGAAATAACGAGTTTCAGAAATAGCAGCAAATATTTTTTCTCCCAATCTTGATGATACTTGGTGGTAATGATCAGTACACAAATCCCACTTGGCTCACCAAATATTGTTCTTCTAGGTTGAAGCGTTCATCTACAGTAGCAGTTTTCATATTTAGGTTTCCCTCTGTTCTCTCCAATATAGATAGATAAATTTGGAACTCTAAATCCAATATCGTTTGTAGTAGCTCTTTGAAATTTGACAAAATAAAGGAGTTCTCAGTTTTGTCTCTATGATTCGTTTCTGCTTCAAGTAGCCCTAAGCAGAGACTTTGGAAAAGCACTTTCATTGAGAGGGGTTGCCAAGCTTCCAAGAAATTACGAGTTTCCGAAAAAACAGCTAATATTTTTTCACCCAGTCTTGATGATACTGGGTGGTAAGGATCGGTACACAAATCCCACTTGGCTCACCAAATTTTGTTCTTCTAGGTTGAAGCGTTCGTTTACAGTAGCTATTTTTATTTTTAGGTTTCACTCTGTTCTCTCCTATATAGATAGATGATTTGGAACTCTAAATCCAACATGGTTTGTAGTAGCTCTTTGAAACTTGACAAAATAAAGGAGTTCTCAGTTTTGTCTCTATGGATTGTTTCCTCTTCAAGTAGCCCTAAGCAAAGAGTGTGGAAAAGCACTTTCATTGAAAGGCGTTGCAAAGCTTCCAAGAAATTACGAGTTTCCGAAATACGAGCAAATATTTTTTCACCCAATCTTGATGATGCGCGGTGGTAATGACAAGTTCATAAATCCCACTTGGCTCACCAAATTTTGTTCTTCTAGGTTGAAGCGTTCGTCTACAGTAGCAGTTTTTATATTTAGGTTTCACTACGTTCTATCCTATATAGATAGATGAATTTGGAACTCTAAATCCAACATGGTTTGCAGTAGCTCAATGAAACTTGACAAAATAAAGTAGTTGTCAGTTTTGTCTCTATGGTTTGTTTTCTCTTCAAGTAACCCTAGACACAGACTTTGGAAAAGCACTTTCATGCAGAGGGGTTGCCAAGCTTCTAAGAAATAACGAGGTTCCGAAATACCAGCAAATATGTTTTCACCCAATCTTGATGATACTTGGTGATAAGGATCGGTACAGAAATCACTCTTGACTCACCAAATTTTGTTCTTCTAGGTAGAAGCGTTCGTTTACAGTAGCAGTTTATATATTTAGGTTTCCCTCTGTTCTCTCCTATATAGATAGATGAATTTGGAACTCTAAATCCAACATGGTGTTTAGTAGCTCTTTCAAACTAGACAAAATAAAGGAGTTCTCAGTTTTCTCTCTATTGTTTGTTTCCTCTTCAGGTAGCCCAAAGCAGAGACTGTGGAAAAGCACTTTCATTGAAAGGGTTTGCAAAGCTTCCAAGAAATTACGAGTTTCTGAAATACCAGCAAATATTTTTTCACCCAATCTTGATGATACGTGGTGGTAATGATAAGTACACAAATCCCACTTTTATAACCAAATTTTGTTCTTCTGTGTTGAATCGTTCGTCTACAGTAGCAGTTTTTATATTTAGGTTTCCCTCTGTTCTATCCTATATAGATAGACGAATTTGGAACTCTAAATCCAACATGATTTGTAGTAGCTCTTTGAAACTTGACAAAAAAACGTAGTTCTCAGTTTTGTCTCTATGGTTTGTTTCTCTTCAAGTAGCCATAAGCAGAGACTGTGGAAAAGCACTTTCATTTAAAGGGGTTGGAAACCTTCCAAGATTACGAGTTTTCGAAATACCTGCAAATATTTTTTCACCCAATCTTGATGATATGTGGTGGTAATGACAGGTACACAAATCCCACTTGGCTCACCAAATTTTGTTCTTCTTGGTTTAAGCGTTCGTCTACAGTAGCAGTTTTTATATTTAGGTTTCACTCTCTTCTCTCCTATATAGATAGATGAATTTGGAACTCTAAATCCAACATGGTTTGTAGTAGCTCTGTGAAACTTGACAAAATAAAGTAGTTGTCAGTTTTGTCTCTATGGTTTGTTTCCTCTTCAAGTAGCCCTAGGCACAGACTTTGGAAAACCCCTTTCATTCAGAGGGGCTGCCAAGCTTCTAAGAAATAACGAGTTTCCGAAATACCAGCAAATACTTTTTCACCCAATCTTGATGATACTTGGTGGTAATGATCGGTACACAAATCACACTTGACTCACCAAATTTTGTTCTTCTACTTTGAAGCGTTCGTCTACAGTAGCAGTTTTTATTTTTAGGTTTCACTCTGTCCTCTCCTATATAGATAGATGAATTTGGAACTCTAAATCCAACATGGTGTGTAGTAGCTCTTTGCACAAAATAAAGGAGTTCTCAGTTTTGTCTCTATGGTTTGTTTCTTCTTCAAGTAGCCCTTGGCACAGACTGTGGAAAAGCACTTTCATTGAGAGGGGTTGCTATGCTTCTAAAAAATAACGAGTTCCCAAAATACCAGCAAATATTTTTTCACTCAATGTTGATGATACTTGGTGGTAATGATCAGTACACAAATCCCACTTGGCTCAACAAATTTTGTTCTTCTAGGTTTAAGCGTTCGTCTACAGTAGCAGTTTTTACATTTAGATTTCCCTCTGTTCTCTCCTACATAGATAGATGAATTTGGAACTCTAAATCCAACATGGTTTGTAGTAGCTATTTGAAACTAGACAAAATATGGAGTTCTCAGTTTTGTCTCTCTGGTTTGTTTCCTCTTCAAGTAGCCCAAAGCAGAGACTGTGGAAAAGCACTTTCATTGGAAGGGGTTGCAAAGCTTCCAAGAAATTACGAGTTTCCGAAATACCAGCAAATATTTTTTTCACCCAATCTTGATGATACTTTGTGGTAATGATCAGTACAAAAATCCCACTTGGCTCACCAAATTTTGTTCTCTAGGTTTAAGAGTTCGTCTACAGTAGCAGTTTTTACATGTAGGTTTCCTTCTGTTCTCTCCTATATAGATAGATGAATTTGGAACTCTAAATCCAACATGGTTTGTAGTAGCTTTTTGAAACTTGATAAAATAAAGGAGTTCTCAGTTTTTCTCTATGATTGGTTTCATCTTCAAGTAGCCCTAGGCACAGACTGTGGAAAAGAACTTTCACTGAGTGGGGTAGCCAAGCTTCTAAGAAATAACGAGTTTCCGAAATACTAGCAAATATTTTTTCACCCAATCTTGATGATACTTGGTGGTAATGATCAGTATACAAATCCCACTTGGCTCATCAGATTTTGTTCTTCAAGGTTGAAGCGTAGGTCTACAGTAGCAGCTTTTATATTTAGGTTTCACTCTGTTCTCTCCTATATAGATAGATCAATTTGGAACTCTAAATCCAACATGGTTTGTAGTAGCTCTTTGAAACTTGAGAAAATAAAGGAGTTATCAGTTTTGTCCCTATGGTTTGTTTCCTCTTAAAGTAGCCCTATGCACAGACTGTGGAAAAGCACTTTCATTGAGTGCGGTTGTTAAGCTTCTAAGAAATAACGAGCTTACGAAATACCAGCAAATATTTTTTCACCCAATCTTGATGATAAGTGATGGTAATGATCAGTACACAAATTCCACTTGGCTCACCAAATTGTGTTCTTCTAGGTTTAAGCGTTCGTCTACAGTAGCAGTTTTTATATTTAGGTTTCCCTCTGTTCTCTCCAATATAGATAGATGAATTTGGAACTCTAAAACCAACATGGTTTGTAGTAGCTCTTTGAAACTTGACAAAATAAAGGAGTTCTCAGTTTTGTCTCTATGGTTTGTTTCCTCTTCAAGTAGCCCTAGACACAGACTGTGGAAAAGCACTTTCATTGAGAGGGGTTTCCAAGCTTCTAAGAAATAACGAGTTTCAGAAATAGCAGCAAATATTTTTTCTCCCAATCTTGATGATACTTGGTGGTAATGATCAGTACACAAATCCCACTTGGCTCACCAAATATTGTTCTTCTAGGTTGAAGCGTTCATCTACAGTAGCAGTTTTCATATTTAGGTTTCCCTCTGTTCTCTCCAATATAGATAGATAAATTTGGAACTCTAAATCCAATATCGTTTGTAGTAGCTCTTTGAAATTTGACAAAATAAAGGAGTTCTCAGTTTTGTCTCTATGATTCGTTTCTGCTTCAAGTAGCCCTAAGCAGAGACTTTGGAAAAGCACTTTCATTGAGAGGGGTTGCCAAGCTTCCAAGAAATTACGAGTTTCCGAAAAAACAGCTAATATTTTTTCACCCAGTCTTGATGATACTGGGTGGTAAGGATCGGTACACAAATCCCACTTGGCTCACCAAATTTTGTTCTTCTAGGTTGAAGCGTTCGTTTACAGTAGCTATTTTTATTTTTAGGTTTCACTCTGTTCTCTCCTATATAGATAGATGATTTGGAACTCTAAATCCAACATGGTTTGTAGTAGCTCTTTGAAACTTGACAAAATAAAGGAGTTCTCAGTTTTGTCTCTATGGATTGTTTCCTCTTCAAGTAGCCCTAAGCAAAGAGTGTGGAAAAGCACTTTCATTGAAAGGCGTTGCAAAGCTTCCAAGAAATTACGAGTTTCCGAAATACGAGCAAATATTTTTTCACCCAATCTTGATGATGCGCGGTGGTAATGACAAGTTCATAAATCCCACTTGGCTCACCAAATTTTGTTCTTCTAGGTTGAAGCGTTCGTCTACAGTAGCAGTTTTTATATTTAGGTTTCACTACGTTCTATCCTATATAGATAGATGAATTTGGAACTCTAAATCCAACATGGTTTGCAGTAGCTCAATGAAACTTGACAAAATAAAGTAGTTGTCAGTTTTGTCTCTATGGTTTGTTTTCTCTTCAAGTAGCCCTAGACACAGACTTTGGAAAAGCACTTTCATGCAGAGGGGTTGCCAAGCTTCTAAGAAATAACGAGGTTCCGAAATACCAGCAAATATGTTTTCACCCAATCTTGATGATACTTGGTGATAAGGATCGGTACAGAAATCACTCTTGACTCACCAAATTTTGTTCTTCTAGGTAGAAGCGTTCGTTTACAGTAGCAGTTTATATATTTAGGTTTCCCTCTGTTCTCTCCTATATAGATAGATGAATTTGGAACTCTAAATCCAACATGGTGTTTAGTAGCTCTTTGAAACTAGACAAAATAAAGGAGTTCTCAGTTTTCTCTCTATGGTTTGTTTCCTCTTCAGGTAGCCCAAAGCAGAGACTGTGGAAAAGCACTTTCATTGAAAGGGTTTGCAAAGCTTCCAAGAAATTACGAGTTTCTGAAATACCAGCAAATATTTTTTCACCCAATCTTGATGATACGTGGTGGTAATGATAAGTACACAAATCCCACTTTTATAACCAAATTTTGTTCTTCTGTGTTGAATCGTTCGTCTACAGTAGCAGTTTTTATATTTAGGTTTCCCTCTGTTCTATCCTATATAGATAGACGAATTTGGAACTCTAAATCCAACATGATTTGTAGTAGCTCTTTGAAACTTGACAAAAAAACGTAGTTCTCAGTTTTGTCTCTATGGTTTGTTTCTCTTCAAGTAGCCATAAGCAGAGACTGTGGAAAAGCACTTTCATTTAAAGGGGTTGGAAACCTTCCAAGATTACGAGTTTTCGAAATACCTGCAAATATTTTTTCACCCAATCTTGATGATATGTGGTGGTAATGACAGGTACACAAATCCCACTTGGCTCACCAAATTTTGTTCTTCTTGGTTTAAGCGTTCGTCTACAGTAGCAGTTTTTATATTTAGGTTTCACTCTCTTCTCTCCTATATAGATAGATGAATTTGGAATTCTAAATCCAACATGGTTTGTAGTAGCTCTATGAAACTTGACAAAATAAAGTAGTTGTCAGTTTTGTCTCTATGGTTTGTTTCCTCTTCAAGTAGCCCTAGGCACAGACTTTGGAAAACCCCTTTCATTCAGAGGGGCTGCCAAGCTTCTAAGAAATAACGAGTTTCCGAAATACCAGCAAATACTTTTTCACCCAATCTTGATGATACTTGGTGGTAATGATCGGTACACAAATCACACTTGACTCACCAAATTTTGTTCTTCTACTTTGAAGCGTTCGTCTACAGTAGCAGTTTTTATTTTTAGGTTTCACTCTGTCCTCTCCTATATAGATAGATGAATTTGGAACTCTAAATCCAACATGGTGTGTAGTAGCTCTTTGCACAAAATAAAGGAGTTCTCAGTTTTGTCTCTATGGTTTGTTTCTTCTTCAAGTAGCCCTAGGCACAGACTGTGGAAAAGCACTTTCATTAAGAGGGGTTGCTATGCTTCTAAAAAATAACGAGTTCCCAAAATACCAGCAAATATTTTTTCACTCAATGTTGATGATACTTGGTGGTAATGATCAGTACACAAATCCCACTTGGCTCACCAAATTTTGTTCTTCTAGGTTTAAGCGTTCGTCTACAGTAGCAGTTTTTACATTTAGATTTCCCTCTGTTCTCTCCTATATAGATAGATGAATTTGGAACTCTAAATCCAACATGGTTTGTAGTAGCTCTTTAAAACTTGACAAAATATGGAGTTCTCAGTTTTGTCTCTCTGGTTTGTTTCCTCTTCAAGTAGCCCAAGGCAGAGACTGTGGAAAAGCACTTTCATTGGAAGGGGTTGCAAAGCTTCCAAGAAATTACGAGTTTCCGAAATACAAGCAAATATTTTTTCACCCAATCTTGATGATACGTGGTGGTAATGACAAGTTCACAAATCCCACTTGGATCAACAAATTTTGTTCTTCTAGCTTGAAGCGTTCGTCTACAGTAGTAGTTTTTATATTTAGGTTTCACTCTGTTCTCTCCTATATAGATAGACGAATTTGGAACTCTAAATCCAACATGGTTTGTAGTAGCTCTTTGAAATAAGACAAATATAGTAGTTCTAATTTTGTCTCTTTGATTTGTTTCCTATTCAAATAGCCCTAGGCACAGACTGTGGAAAAGCACTTTCATTGAGAGGGGTTGCCAAGCTTCTAAGAAATAACGAGTTTCTGAAATACCAGCAAATATTTTCTCACCCAATCCTGATGATACGTGGTGGTAATGACAAGTCCACAAATCCCACTTGGCTCACCAAATTTTGTTCTTCTAGGTTGAAGCGGTCTTCTACAGTAGCAGTTTTTATATTTAGGTTTCTCTCTGTTCTCTCCTACAGATAGATGAATTTGGAACTCTAAATCCAACATGGTTTGTAGTAGCTCTTTGAAACTTAACAATGTAAAGGAGTTCTCAGTTTTGTCTCTATGATTTGTTTCTGCTTCAAGTAGCCCTAAGCAGAGACTGTGGAAAAGCACTTTTATTGAGAGTGGTTGCCAAGCTTCCTAGAAATTACGTGTTTCCGAAATACCAGCAAATATTTTTTCACCAAATCTTGATGATACTTGGTGATAAGGATCGGTACACAAATCACTCTTAACTCACCAAATTTTGTTCTTCTAGGTAGAAGCGTTCGTTTACAGTAGCAGTTTATATATTTAGGTTTCCCTCTGTTCTCTCCTATATAGATAGATGAATTTGGAACTCTAAATCCAACATGGTGTGTAGTAGCTCTTTGAAACTTGACAAAATAAAGGAGTTCTCAGTTTTCTCTCTATGGTTTGTTTCCTCTTCAAGTAGCCCAAAGCAGAGACTGTGGAAAAGCACTTTCATTGAAAGGGTTTGCAAATCTTCCAAGAAATTACGGGTTTCTGAAATACCAGCAAATATTTTTTCACCCAATCTTGATGATACTTGGTGGTAATGATAAGTACACAAATCCCACTTTTATAACCAAATTTTGTTCTTCTGGGTTGAATCGTTCGTCTACAGTAGCAGTTTTTATATTTAGGTTTCCCTCTGTTCTATCCTATATAGATAGAAGAATTTGGAACTCTAAATCCAACATGATTTGTAGTAGCTCTTTGAAACTTGACAAAAAAACGTAGTTCTCAGTTTTGTCTCTATGGTTTGTTCCTCTTCAAGTAGCCGTAAGCAGAGACTGTGGAAAAGCACTTTCATTTAAAGGGGTTGGAAACCTTCCGAGATTACGAGTTTTCGAAATACCTGCAAATATTTTTTCACCCAATCTTGATGATATGTGGTGATAATGACAGGTACACAAATCCCACTTGGCTCACCAAATTTTGTTCTTCTTGGTTTAAGCGTTCGTCTACAGTAGCAGTTTTTATATTTAGGTTTCACTCTGTTCTCTCCTATATAGATAGATGAATTTGGAACTCTAAATCCAACATGGTTTGTAGTAGCTCTGTGAAACTTGACAAAATAAAGTAGTTGTCAGTTTTGTCTCTATGGTTTGTTTCCTCTTCAAGTAGCCCTAGGCACAGACTTTGGAAAACCCCTTTCATTCAGAGGGGCTGCCAAGCTTCTAAGAAATAACGAGTTTCCGAAATACCAGCAAATACTTTTTAACCCAATCTTGATGATACTTGGTGGTAATGATCGGTACACAAATCACACTTGACTCAACAAATTTTGTTCTTCTACTTTGAAGCGTTCGTCTACAGTAGCAGTTTTTATTTTTAGGTTTCACTCTGTCCTCTCCTATATAGATAGATGAATTTGGAACTCTAAATCCAACATGGTGTGTAGTAGCTCTTTGCACAAAATAAAGGAGTTCTCAGTTTTGTCTCTATGGTTTGTTTCTTCTTCAAGTAGCCCTAGGCACAGACTGTGGAAAAGCACTTTCATTAAGAGGGGTTGCTATGCTTCTAAAAAATAACGAGTTCCCAAAATACCAGCAAATATTTTTTCACTCAATGTTGATGATACTTGGTGGTAATGATCAGTACACAAATGCCACTTGGCTCACCAAATTTTGTTCTTCTAGGTTGATGCTTTCATTTTCAGTAGCAGTTTTTATTTTTAGGTTTCACTCTGTTCTCTCCTATATAGATAGATGATTTTGGAACTCTAAATCCAACATGGTTTGTAGTAGCTCTTTGAAACTTGACAAAATAAAGGAGTTCTCAGTTTTGTCTCTATGGATTGTTTCCTCTTCAAGTAGCCCTAAGCAAAGAGTGTGGAAAAGCACTTTCATTGAAAGGCGTTGCAAAGCTTCCAAGAAATTACGAGTTTCCGAAATACGAGCAAATATTTTTTCACCCAATCTTGATGATGCGCGGTGGTAATGACAAGTTCATAAATCCCACTTGGCTCACCAAATTTTGTTCTTCTAGGTTGAAGCGTTCGTCTACAGTAGCAGTTTTTATATTTATGTTTCACTACGTTCTATCCTATATAGATAGATTAATTTGAAACTCTAAATCCAACATGGTTTGCAGTAGCTCAATGAAACTTGACAAAATATAGTAGTTGTCAGTTTTGTCTCTATGGTTTGTTTTCTCTTCAAGTAGCCCTAGACACAGACTTTGGAAAAGCACTTTCATGCAGAGGGGTTGCCAAGCTTCTAAGAAATAACGAGGTTCCGAAATACCAGCAAATATGTTTTCACCCAATCTTGATGATACTTGGTGATAAGGATCGGTACAGAAATCACTCTTGACTCACCAAATTTTGTTCTTCTAGGTAGAAGCGTTCGTTTACAGTAGCAGTTTATATATTCAGGTTTCCCTCTGTTCTCTCCTATATAGATAGATGAATTTGGAACTCTAAATCCAACATGGTGTTTAGTAGCTCTTTGAAACTAGACAAAATAAAGGAGTTCTCAGTTTTCTCTCTATGGTTTGTTTCCTCTTCAGGTAGCCCAAAGCAGAGACTGTGGAAAAGCACTTTCATTGAAAGGGTTTGCAAAGCTTCCAAGAAATTACGAGTTTCTGAAATACCAGCAAATATTTTTTCACCCAATCTTGATGATACGTGGTGGTAATGATAAGTACACAAATCCCACTTTTATAACCAAATTTTGTTCTTCTGTGTTGAATCGTTCGTCTACAGTAGCAGTTTTTATATTTAGGTTTCCCTCTGTTCTATCCTATATAGATAGACGAATTTGGAACTCTAAATCCAACATGATTTGTAGTAGCTCTTTGAAACTTGACAAAAAAACGTAGTTCTCAGTTTTGTCTCTATGGTTTGTTTCTCTTCAAGTAGCCATAAGCAGAGACTGTGGAAAAGCACTTTCATTTAAAGGGGTTGGAAACCTTCCAAGATTACGAGTTTTCGAAATACCTGCAAATATTTTTTCACCCAATCTTGATGATATGTGGTGGTAATGACAGGTACACAAATCCCACTTGGCTCACCAAATTTTGTTCTTCTTGGTTTAAGCGTTCGTCTACAGTAGCAGTTTTTATATTTAGGTTTCACTCTGTTCTCTCCTATATAGATAGATGAATTTGGAACTCTAAATCCAACATGGTTTGTAGTAGCTCTATGAAACTTGACAAAATAAAGTAGTTGTCAGTTTTGTCTCTATGGTTTGTTTCCTCTTCAAGTAGCCCTAGGCACAGACTTTGGAAAACCCCTTTCATTCAGAGGGGCTGCCAAGCTTCTAAGAAATAACGAGTTTCCGAAATACCAGCAAATACTTTTTCACCCAATCTTGATGATACTTGGTGGTAATGATCGGTACACAAATCACACTTGACTCAACAAATTTTGTTCTTCTACTTTGAAGCGTTCGTCTACAGTAGCAGTTTTTATTTTTAGGTTTCACTCTGTCCTCTCCTATATAGATAGATGAATTTGGAACTCTAAATCCAACATGGTGTGTAGTAGCTCTTTGCACAAAATAAAGGAGTTCTCAGTTTTGTCTCTATGGTTTGTTTCTTCTTCAAGTAGCCCTAGGCACAGACTGTGGAAAAGCACTTTCATTAAGAGGGGTTGCTATGCTTCTAAAAAATAACGAGTTCCCAAAATACCAGCAAATATTTTTTCACTCAATGTTGATGATACTTGGTGGTAATGATCAGTACACAAATCCCACTTGGCTCACCAAATTTTGTTCTTCTAGGTTTAAGCGTTCGTCTACAGTAGCAGTTTTTACATTTAGATTTCCCTCTGTTCTCTCCTATATAGATAGATGAATTTGGAACTCTAAATCCAACATGGTTTGTAGTAGCTCTTTAAAACTTGACAAAATATGGAGTTCTCAGTTTTGTCTCTCTGGTTTGTTTCCTCTTCAAGTAGCCCAAGGCAGAGACTGTGGAAAAGCACTTTCATTGGAAGGGGTTGCAAAGCTTCCAAGAAATTACGAGTTTCCGAAATACAAGCAAATATTTTTTCACCCAATCTTGATGATACGTGGTGGTAATGACAAGTTCACAAATCCCACTTGGATCAACAAATTTTGTTCTTCTAGCTTGAAGCGTTCGTCTACAGTAGTAGTTTTTATATTTAGGTTTCACTCTGTTCTCTCCTATATAGATAGACGAATTTGGAACTCTAAATCCAACATGGTTTGTAGTAGCTCTTTGAAATAAGACAAATACAGTAGTTCTAATTTTGTCTCTTTGATTTGTTTCCTATTCAAATAGCCCTAGGCACAGACTGTGGAAAAGCACTTTCATTGAGAGGGGTTGCCAAGCTTCTAAGAAATAACGAGTTTCTGAAATACCAGCAAATATTTTCTCACCCAATCCTGATGATACGTGGTGGTAATGACAAGTCCACAAATCCCACTTGGCTCACCAAATTTTGTTCTTCTAGGTTGAAGCGGTCTTCTACAGTAGCAGTTTTTATATTTAGGTTTCTCTCTGTTCTCTCCTACAGATAGATGAATTTGGAACTCTAAATCCAACATGGTTAGTAGTAGCTCTTTGAAACTTAACAATGTAAAGGAGTTCTCAGTTTTGTCTCTATGATTTGTTTCTGCTTCAAGTAGCCCTAAGCAGAGACTGTGGAAAAGCACTTTTATTGAGAGTGGTTGCCAAGCTTCCTAGAAATTACGTGTTTCCGAAATACCAGCAAATATTTTTTCACCAAATCTTGATGATACTTGGTGATAAGGATCGGTACACAAATCACTCTTAACTCACCAAATTTTGTTCTTCTAGGTAGAAGCGTTCGTTTACAGTATCAGTTTATATATTTAGGTTTCCCTCTGTTCTCTCCTATATAGATAGATGAATTTGGAACTCTAAATCCAACATGGTGTGTAGTAGCTCTTTGAAACTTGACAAAATAAAGGAGTTCTCAGTTTTCTCTCTATGGTTTGTTTCCTCTTCAAGTAGCCCAAAGCAGAGACTGTGGAAAAGCACTTTCATTGAAAGGGTTTGCAAATCTTCCAAGAAATTACGGGTTTCTGAAATACCAGCAAATATTTTTTCACCCAATCTTGATGATACTTGGTGGTAATGATAAGTACACAAATCCCACTTTTATAACCAAATTTTGTTCTTCTGGGTTGAATCGTTCGTCTACAGTAGCAGTTTTTATATTTAGGTTTCCCTCTGTTCTATCCTATATAGATAGAAGAATTTGGAACTCTAAATCCAACATGATTTGTAGTAGCTCTTTGAAACTTGACAAAAAAACGTAGTTCTCAGTTTTGTCTCTATGGTTTGTTCCTCTTCAAGTAGCCGTAAGCAGAGACTGTGGAAAAGCACTTTCATTTAAAGGGGTTGGAAACCTTCCGAGATTACGAGTTTTCGAAATACCTGCAAATATTTTTTCACCCAATCTTGATGATATGTGGTGATAATGACAGGTACACAAATCCCACTTGGCTCACCAAATTTTGTTCTTCTTGGTTTAAGCGTTCGTCTACAGTAGCAGTTTTTATATTTAGGTTTCACTCTGTTCTCTCCTATATAGATAGATGAATTTGGAACTCTAAATCCAACATGGTTTGTAGTAGCTCTGTGAAACTTGACAAAATAAAGTAGTTGTCAGTTTTGTCTCTATGGTTTGTTTCCTCTTCAAGTAGCCCTAGGCACAGACTTTGGAAAACCCCTTTCATTCAGAGGGGCTGCCAAGCTTCTAAGAAATAACGAGTTTCCGAAATACCAGCAAATACTTTTTAACCCAATCTTGATGATACTTGGTGGTAATGATCGGTACACAAATCACACTTGACTCACCAAATTTTGTTCTTCTACTTTGAAGCGTTCGTCTACAGTAGCAGTTTTTATTTTTAGGTTTCACTCTGTCCTCTCCTATATAGATAGATGAATTTGGAACTCTAAATCCAACATGGTGTGTAGTAGCTCTTTGCACAAAATAAAGGAGTTCTCAGTTTTGTCTCTATGGTTTGTTTCTTCTTCAAGTAGCCCTAGGCACAGACTGTGGAAAAGCACTTTCATTAAGAGGGGTTGCTATGCTTCTAAAAAATAACGAGTTCCCAAAATACCAGCAAATATTTTTTCACTCAATGTTGATGATACTTGGTGGTAATGATCAGTACACAAATCCCACTTGGCTCACCAAATTTTGTTCTTCTAGGTTTAAGCGTTCGTCTACAGTAGCAGTTTTTACATTTAGATTTCCCTCTGTTCTCTCCTATATAGATAGATGAATTTGGAACTCTAAATCCAACATGGTTTGTAGTAGCTATTTAAAACTTGACAAAATATGGAGTTCTCAGTTTTGTCTCTCTGGTTTGTTTCCTCTTCAAGTAGCCCAAAGCAGAGACTGTGGAAAAGCACTTTCATTGGAAGGGGTTGCAAAGCTTCCAAGAAATTACGAGTTTCCGAAATACCAGCAAATATTTTTTTCACCCAATCTTGATGATACTTTGTGGTAATGATCAGTACAAAAATCCCACTTGGCTCACCAAATTTTGTTCTCTAGGTTTAAGAGTTCGTCTACAGTAGCAGTTTTTACATGTAGGTTTCCTTCTGTTCTCTCCTATATAGATAGATGAATTTGGAACTCTAAATCCAACATGGTTTGTAGTAGCTTTTTGAAACTTGATAAAATAAAGGAGTTCTCAGTTTTTCTCTATGATTGGTTTCATCTTCAAGTAGCCCTAGGCACAGACTGTGGAAAAGAACTTTCACTGAGTGGGGTAGCCAAGCTTCTAAGAAATAACGAGTTTCCGAAATACTAGCAAATATTTTTTCACCCAATCTTGATGATACTTGGTGGTAATGATCAGTATACAAATCCCACTTGGCTCATCAGATTTTGTTCTTCAAGGTTGAAGCGTTCGTCTACAAGAGCAGCTTTTATATTTAGGTTCCACTCTGTTCTCTCCTATATAGATAGATCAATTTGGAACTCTAAATCCAACATGGTTTGTAGTAGCTCTTTGAAACTTGCAAAATAAAGGAGTTATCAGTTTTGTCCCTATGGTTTGTTTCCTCTTAAAGTAGCCCTATGCACAGACTGTGGAAAAGCACTTTCATTGAGTGGGGTTGTTAAGCTTCTAAGAAATAACGAGCTTACGAAATACCAGCAAATATTTTTAAACCCAATCTTGATGATAAGTGATGGTAATGATCAGTACACAAATTCCACTTGGCTCACCAAATTGTGTTCTTCTAGGTTTAAGCGTTCGTCTACAGTAGCAGTTTTTATATTTAGGTTTCCCTCTGTTCTCTCCAATATAGATAGATGAAGTTGGAACTCTAAAACCAACATGGTTTGTAGTAGCTCTTTGAAACTTGACAAAATAAAGGAGTTCTCAGTTTTGTCTCTATGGTTTGTTTCCTCTTCAAGTAGCCCTAGACACAGACTGTGGAAAAGCACTTTCATTGAGAGGGGTTTCCAAGCTTCTAAGAAATAACGAGTTTCCGAAATAGCAGCAAATATTTTTTCTCCCAATCTTGATGATACTTGGTGGTAATGATCAGTACACAAATCCCACTTGGCTCACCAAATATTGTTCTTCTAGGTTGAAGCGTTCATCTACAGTAGCAGTTTTCATATTTAGGTTTCCCTCTGTTCTCTCCTATATAGATAGATAAATTTGGAACTCTAAATCCAATATCTTTTGTAGTAGCTCTTTGAAATTTGACAAAATAAAGGAGTTCTCAGTTTTGTCTCTATGATTTGTTTCTGCTTCAAGTAGCCCTAAGCAGAGACTGTGGAAAAGCACTTTCATTGAGAGGGATTGCCAAGCTTCCAAGAAATTACGAGTTTCCGAAAAAACAGCTAATATTTTTTCACCCAGTCTTGATGATACTGGGTGGTAAGGATCGGTACACAAATCCCACTTGGCTCACCAAATTTTGTTCTTCTAGGTTGAAGCGTTCGTTTACAGTAGCTGTTTTTATTTTTAGGTTTCACTCTGTTCTCTCCTATATAGATAGATGATTTTGGAACTCTAAATCCAACAGGGTTTGTAGTAGCTCTTTGAAACTTGACAAAATAAAGGAGTTCTCAGTTTTGTCTCTATGGATTGTTTCCTCTTCAAGTAGCCCTAAGCAAAGAGTGTGGAAAAGCACTTTCATTGAAAGGCGTTGCAAAGCTTCCAAGAAATTATGAGTTTCCGAAATACGAGCAAATATTTTTTCACCCAATCTTGATGATGCGCGGTGGTAATGACAAGTTCATAAATCCCACTTGGCTCACCAAATTTTGTTCTTCTAGGTTGAAGCGTTCGTCTACAGTAGCAGTTTTTATATTTAGGTTTCACTACGTTCTATCCTATATAGATAGATGAATTTGAAACTCTAAATCCAACATGGTTTGCAGTAGCTCAATGAAACTTGACAAAATATAGTAGTTGTCAGTTTTGTCTCTATGGTTTGTTTTCTCTTCAAGTAGCCCTAGACACAGACTTTGGAAAAGCACTTTCATGCAGAGGGGTTGCCAAGCTTCTAAGAAATAACGAGGTTCCGAAATACCAGCAAATATTTTTTCACCCAATCTTGATGATATCTGGTGGTAATGATCAGTAAACAAATCGCACTTGGCTCACCAGATTTTGTTCTTGTAGGTTGAAGCGTTCGTCTACAGTAGCAGTTTTTATTTTTGGGTTTCACTCTATTCTCTTCTATATAGATAGATGAATTTAGAACTCTAAATCCAACATGCTGTGTAGTAGCTCATTGATACTTCACAAAATAAAGGAGTTCTCAGTTTTGTCTCTATGGTTTGTTTCGTCTTCAAGTAGCCCTAGGCACAGACTGTGGAAAAGCACTTTCATTGAGAGGGGATGCCAATCTTCTAAAAAATTAACCAGTTTCTGAAATACCAGCAAATATTTTTTCACCCAATGTTGATGATACTTGGTGGTAATGATCAGTACACAAATCCCACTTGGCTCACCAAATTTTTTTCTTCTAGGTTGAAGCGTTCGTTTACAGTAGCAGTTTTTATTTTTAGGTGTCACTCTTTTCTCTCCTATATAGATAGATGAATTTGGACCTCTAAATCCAAAATGGTTAGTAGTAGCTCTTTGAAACTTGACAAAATAAAGGATTTCTAAATTTTGTCTCTAAGGTTTGTTTTCTCTTCAAGTAGCCCTAGGCAAAGACTGTGGAAAAGCCCTTTCATTGAGAGGGGTTGCCAAGCTTCTACGAAATAACGAGTTTCCGAAATAGCAGCAAATATTTTTTCACCCCATCTTGATGATACTTGGTGGTAATGATCAGTAAACAAATCGCACTTGGCTCACCAGATTTTGTTCTTGTAGGTTGAAGCGTTCGTCTACAATAGCAGTTTTTTATTTTTAGGTTTCACTCTGTTCTCTCCTATATAGATAGATGAATTTTGAACTCTAAATCCAACATGGTTTGCAGTAGCTCTTTGAAACTTGAGAAAATAAAGGAGTTCTCAGTTTTGTCTCTATGGTTTGCTTCCTCTTCAAGTAGCCCTAAGCAGAGACTGTGAGAAAGCACTTTCATTTAAACGGGTTGCCAAGCTTCCAAGAAATTACGGGTTTCCGAAATACAGGCAAATATTTTTTCACCAAATCTTGATGATACTTGGTGATAAGGATCAGTACACAAATCACTCTTGACTCACCAAATGTTGTTCTTCTAGGTAGAAGCGTTCGTTTACAGTAGCAGTTTATATATTTAGGTTTCCCTCTGTTCTCTCCTATATAGATAGATGAATTTGGAACTCTAAATCCAACATGGTGTGTAGTAGCTCCTTGAAACTTGACAAAATAAAGGAGTTCCCAGTTTTGTCTTTATGGTTTGTTTCCTCTTCAAGTATCTCTAGGCACAGACTGTGGAAAAGCACTTTCATTGAGTCGGTTGCCAAGCTTCTAAGGAAGAACGAGTTTCAGAAATACCAGCAAATATTTTTTCACCCAATCTTGATGATGCGTGGTGGTAATGACAAGTACACAAATCCCACTTGGCTCACCAACTTGTGTTCTTCTATGTTGAAGCGTTCGTCTACAGTAGCAATTTTTATATGAAGGTTTCAATCTGTTTTCTCTTATATAGATAGATGAATTTGGAACTCTAAATTCAACATGGTTTGTAGTAGCTATTTGAAACTTGACAAAATAAAGGAGTTAACAGTTTTGTCTCTATGGTTTGTTTCCTCTTCAAGTAGCCCTAGGCACAGACTGTGGAAAAGCACTTTCATTGAGTGGGGTTGTGAAGCTTCTAAGAAATAAGGAGCTTACGAAATACCAGCAAATATTTTTTCACCCAATCTTGATGATAAGTGAGGGTAATGATCAGTACACAAATTCCACTTGGCTCACCAAATTGTGTTCTTCTAGGTTTAAGCGTTCGTCTACTGTAGCATTTTTTATATTTAGGTTTCCCTCTGTTCTCTCCTATATAGATAGATGAAGTTGGAACTCTAAATCCAACATGGTTTGCAGTAGCTCTTTGAAACTTGACAAAATAAAGGAGTTCTCAGTTTTGTCTCTATGGTTTGTTTCCTCTTCAAGTAGCCCTAGGGACAGACTGTGGAAAAGCACTTTCATTCAGAGGGGCTGCCAAGCTTCTAAGAAATAACAAGTTTCCGAAATACCAGCAAATACTTTTCCACCCAATCTTGATGATACTTGGTGGTAATGATCGGTACACAAATCACACTTGGCTCACCAAATTTTGTTCTTCTACTTTGAAGCGTTCGTCTACAGTAGCAGTTTTTATTTTTAGGTTTCACTCTGTCCTCTCCTATATAGATAGATGAATTTGGAACTCTAAATCCAACATGGTGTGTAGTATCTCTTTGCACAAAATAAAGGAGTTCTCAGTTTTGTCTCTATGGTTTGTTTCTTCTTCAAGTAGCCCTAGGCACAGACTGTGGAAAAGCACTTTCATTGAGAGGGGTTGCTATGCTTCAAAAAAATAACGAGTTCCCAAAATAACATCAAATATTTTTTCACTCAATTTTGATGATACTTGGTGATAATGATCAGTACACAAATCCCACTTGGCTCACCAAATTTTGTTCTTCTAGGTTGAAGCATTCGTCTACAGTAGCAGTTTTTATTTTTAGGTGTCACTCTTTTCTCTAGTATCTAGATAGATGAATTTGGAACTCTTAATCCAACATGGTTTGTAGTAGCTCTTTGAAACTTGACAAAATAAAGGAGTTCTCAGTTTTGTCTCTATGGTTTGTTTTCTCTTCAAGTAGCCCTTGGCACAGACTGTGGAAAAGCACTTTCATTGAGATGGGTTGCCAAGCTTCTAATAAATAACGAGTTTCCGAAATACCAGCAAATATTTTTTCACCCAATCTTGATGATACTTGCTGGTAATGATCAGTACACAAATGCCACTTGGCTCACCAAATTTTGTTCTTCTAGGTTGAAGCGTTCGTCTACAGTAGCAGTATTTATATTTTGGTTTCCCTCTCTTCTCTCCTAAATAGATGGATGAATTTGGAACTCTAAATGCAACATGGTTTGTAGTAGCTTTTTGAAACTTGACAAAATAAAGGAGTTCCCAGTTTTGTCTCTATGGTTTGTTTCCTCTTCAAGTAGCCCAAAGCAGAGATTGTGGAAAAGCACTTTCATTGAAAGGGCTTGCATAGCTTCCAAGAAATTACGAGTTTCTGAAATACCAGCAAATCTTTTTTCAACCAATCTTGATGATACGTGGTACTAATGACAAGTACACAAATCCCACTTGGCTCACCAAATTTTGTTCTTCTAGGTTGAATCGTTCGTCTACAGGAGCAGTTTTTATATTTAGGTTTCACTCTGTTCTCTCCTATATAGATAGATGAATTTGGAACTCTAAATCAACATGGTTTATAGTAGCTCTTTGAAACTTGACAAAATAAAGGAGTTCGCAGGTTTGTCTCTATGATTTGTTTCTGCTTCAAGTAGCCCTAAGCAGAGACTGTGGAAAAGCACTTTCATTGAGAGGGGTTGCCAAGCTTCCAAGAAATTACAAGTTTCCGAAATACCTGCAAATATTTTGTCATCCAATGTTGATGATACTTGGTGGTAATGATCAGTACCCAAATTCCACTTGGCTCACAAAATATTGTTCTTCCAGGTTAAAGCGTTCGTCGACAGTAGCAGTTTTTATGTTCAGGTTTCACTGTGTTCTCTGCTATATAGATAGATGATTTTGGAAGTCTAAATACAACATGGTTTGTAGTGGCTCTTTGAAACTTGACAAAATAAAGGAGTTCTGAGTTTTGTCTCTATGGTTTGTTTCCTGTTCAAGTAGCCCTAGGCACAGACGGTGGAAACGCACTTTCATTGAGAGGGGTTGCCAAGCTTCCAAGAAATTACGAGATTCTGAAATACCAGCAAATAGATTTTCACCCAATCTTGATGATACTTGGTGTTTACGATCTGTACACAAATCCCACTTGACTCACCAAATTTTGTTCTTCTCGGTTGAAGCGTTTGTTTTCAGTAGCTGTTTTTATTTTTAGGTTTTACTTTGTTCTCTCCTATATAGATAGATGAATTTGGAAATCTAAATCCAACATGGTTTGTAGTAGCTCTTTGAAACTTGACAAAATAAAGGAGTTCTCAGTTTTGTCTCTATGGTTTGATTCTTCTTCAAGTAGCCCTGGCACAGACAGTGGAAAAGCACTTTCATTGAGAGGGGTTGCCAAGCTTCTAAGAAATTACGAGTTTCCGAAATACCAGCAAATATTTTTCCACGCAATCTTGATGACACTTGGTGGTAATGATCAGTACACAATTCCCACTTGGCTCTCCAAATTTTGTTCTTCTAGGTTGAAGCGTTCGCCTACAGTAGCAGTTTTTATATTTAGATTTCACCTGTTCTATCCTATATAGATAGATGAATTTGGAACTCTAAATCCAATATGGTATGTAGTAGCTCTTTGAAACTTGACAAAGTAAAGGAGTTCTCATTTCTGTCTCTTTGATTTGTTTCCGCTTCATGTAGCCCTAGGCAGAGATTGTGGAAAAGCACTTTCATTGAAAGGGGTTGCCAAACTTCCAAGAAATTACGAGTTTCCGAAATACCAGCAAATATTTTGTCACCCAATGTTTATGATACGTGCTGGTAATGATCGGGACACATATCCCACTTGGCTCACCAAATTTTGTTCTTCTAGGTTGAAGCGTTCTTCTAGAGTAGCAGTTTTTATATTTAGGTTTCACACTGTCCTCTGCTATATAGATGAATTTGGAACTCTAAATCCAACATGGTTTGTAGTAGCTCTTTGAAACTTGACAAAATAAAGGAGTTCTCAGTATTGTCTCTATGATTTGTTGTCTCTTCAAGTAGCCCTAGGCACAGACTGTGGAAAAGCACTTTCATTGAGAGGGGTTGCCAAGCTTCTAAGAAATAACGAGTTTCCGAAATACCAGCAAATATTTTTTGACCCAATCTTGATGATACTTGTTGGTAATGATCGTTCACAAATGCCACATGGCTCTCCTAATTTTGTTTTTCTAGGTTGAAGCGTTCGTCTACAGTAGCAGTTTTTATATTTAGGTTTCACTCTGTTCTCTCCTATAGAGATAGATGAATTTGGAACTCTAAATCCAACATGGTTTGTAGTAGCTCTTTGAAACTTGACAAAATAAAGGAGTTCTCAGTTTTATCTCTATGGTTTGTTTCCTCTTCAAGTAGCCCTAGGCACAGATGGTGGAAAAGCACTTTCAATGAGAGGGGTTGCCAAGCTTCTAAGAAATAACGAGTTTCTGAAATACCAGCAAATATTTTATCTCGCAATCTTGATGACACTTGATGGTAAGGATCAGTACACAAATCCCACTTGGCTCACCAAATTTTGTTTTTCTAGGTTGAAGCGTTCGTCTACAGTAGCAGTTTTTATATTGAGGTTTCACTCTGTCTCTCCTATATAGATAGATGAATTTGGAATTCTAAATCCAATATGGTTTGTAGTAGCTCTTTGAAACTTGACAAAGTAAAGGAGTTCTCAGTTTTGTCTCTATGATTTGTTTCCGCTTCATGTAGCCCTAAGCAGAGACTGTGGAAAAGCACTTACATTGAAAGGGGTTGCCAAGCTTCCATGAAATTACGAGTTTCCGAAATACCAGCAAATATTTTTTCACCCAATCTTGATGATACTTGTTGGTGATGATCAGTACACAAATCCCACTTGGCTCACCAAATTTTGTTCTTCTAGGTTGAAGCGTTCGTCTACATTAGCAGTTTTTATATTTAGGTTTCCCTCTGTCTCTCCTATATAGATAGATGAATTTGGAACTCTAAATCCAACATGGTTTGTAGTAGCTTTTTGAAACCTGACAAGATAAAGGAGTTCTCAGTTTTGTCTCTATGGTTTGTTTCCTCTTCATGTAGCCCTAGGCATAGACGGAGGAAAAGCACTTTCATTGAGAGGGGTTGCCAAGCTTCTAAGAAATAACGAGTTTCCGAAATGCCAGCAAATATTTTTTCTCGCTATCTTGATGACACTTGTTGGTAATGATCAGTACACAAATCCAACTTGGCTCACCAAATTTTGTTCTTCTAGGTTGAAGCGTTCATCTACAGTAGCAGTTTTTATATATAGGTTTCACTCTGTCTCTCCTATATAGTTAGATGAATTTGGAATTCTAAATCCAATATGGTTTGTAGTAGCTCTTTTAAACTTGACAAAGTAAAGGAGTTCTCAGTTTTGTCTCTATGATTTGTTTCTGCTTCATGTAGCCCTAAGCAGTGACTGTGGAAAAGCACTTACATTGAAAGGGGTTGCCAAGCTTCCAAGAAGTTACGAGTTTCCGAAATACCAGCAAATATTTTTTCACCCAATCTTGATGATACTTAGTGGTGATGATCAGTACACAAATCCCACTTTGCTGTCCAAATTTTGTTCTTCTAGGTTGAAGCGTTCGTCTACAGTAGCAATTTTATATTTAGGTTTCAATCTGTTCTCTCCTATATAGATAGATGAATTTGGAACTCTAAATACAACATGGTTTGTAGTAGCTCTTTGAAACTTGACAAAATAAAGGAGTTCTCAGTTTTGTCTCTATGATTTGTTTCCGCTTCAAGTAGCCCTAAGCAGTGACTGTGGAAAAGCACTTTCATTGAGAGGGGTTGCGAAGCTTCCAAGAAATTATGAGTTTCCGAAATACCAGCAAATATTTTTTTACCCAATCTTGATGATTCTTGGTGGTAATGATCAGTACACAAATCCCACTTGGCTGACCAAATTTTGTCTACTAGTTTGAAGCATTCGTTTACAGTAGCAGTTTTTATTTTTAGGTTTCACTCTGTTCTCTGCTATATAGATAGATGAATTTGGAACTCTAAATCCAACATGGTTTGAAGTGGCACTTTGAACCTTGACAAAATAAAGAAGTTCTCAGTTTTGTCTCTATGGTTTGTTTCCTCTTCAAGTAGCCATAGGCACATACTGGGGAAAAGCACTTTCATTGAGAGGGGTTCCCAAGCTTCTAAGAAATAAGGAGTTTCCGAAATATTAGCAAATATTTTTTCACCCAATCTTGATGATACTTGGTGGTCATGAGAAGCACACAAATCCCACTTGGCTCACCAAATTTTGTTCTTCTAGGTTGAAGCGTTCGTCTACAGTCACAGTTTTTATGTTTAGGTTTCACTCTGTTCTCTGCTATATAGATAGATGAATTTGGAACTCTAAATCCAACATGGTTTGTAGTGGCTCTTTGAAACTTGACAAAATAAAGGAGTTCTCAGTTTTGTCTCTATGGTTTGTTTCCTCTTCACGTACCCCTAGGAACAGACTGTGGAAAAGCACTTTCATTGAGAGGGGTTGCCAAGCTTCCAAGAAATTACGAGTTTCCGAAATACCAGCAAATATTTTTTGACCCAATCTTGATGATACTTGGTGGTAATAATCGGTTCACAAATCCCACGTGGCATACCAAATTTTGTTCTTCTAGTTTGAAGCATTCGTTTACAGTAGCAGTTTTTATTTTTAGGTTTCACTCTATTCTCTCCAATTTAGATAGATGAATTTGGAACTCTAAATCCTACATGGTTTGTAGTAGCTCTTTAAAACTTGACAAAATAAAGGAGGTCTCCGTTTTGTCTCTATGGTTTGTTTCCTCTTTAAGTAGGCCTAGGCACTGACTGTGGAAAAGAACTTTCATTGAGAGGGGTTGCCAAGCTTCCAAGAAATTACGAGTTTCCGAAATACCAGCAAATATTTTTTTCACCCAATGTTGATGATACTCGGTGGTAATGATCAGTACACAAATCCCACTTGGCTCACCAAATATTGTTCTTCCAGGTTGAATCGTTCGTCTACAGTAGCAATTTTTATGGTTATGTTTCACTCTGTTCTCTGCTATATAGATAGATGAATTTGGAACTCTAATTCCAATATGGTTTGTAGTGGCTCTTTGAAACTTGACAAAATATAGTAGTTCTCAGTTTTGAATCTATGGTTTGTTTCCTCTTCAAGTTGCCCTAGGCACAGACTGTGGAAAAGCACTTTCATTGAGAGGGGTTGCCAAGCTTCCAAGAAATTACGAGTTTCCGAAATACCAGCAAATATTTTTTGACCCAATCTTGATGATACTTGGTGGTAATAATCGGTTCACAAATCCCACTTGGCTCACCAAATTTTGTTCTTCTAGTTTGAAGCATGCGTTTACAGTAGCAGTTTTTATTTTTAGGTTACACTCTGTTCTCTCCTATATAGATAGAGAATTTGGAACTCTAAATCCTACATGGTTTGTAGTAGCTCTTTGAAACTTGACAAAATAAAGGAGGTGTCAGTTTTGTCTCTATGGTTTGGTTCCTCTTTAAGTAGCCCTAGGCACTGACTGTGGAAAAGAACTTTCATTGAGAGGGGTTGCCAAGCTTCCAAGAAATTACGTGTTTCCGAATTACCAGCAAATATGTTTTTTCACCCAATGTTGATGATACTTGGTGGTAATGACAAGTACCCAAATCCCACTTGGCTCACCAAATTTTGTTCTTCTAGGTTGAAGTGTTCGTCTACAGTCGCAGTTTTTATGTTTAGGTTTCACTCTGTTCTCTGCTATATAGATAGATGAATTTGGAACTCTAAATAAAACATGGTTTGTAGTGGCTCTTTGAAACTTGACAAAACAAAGGAGTTCTCAGTTTTGTCTCTATGGTTTGTTTCCTCTTCAAGTAGCCCTTGGCACAGACTGTGGAAAAGCACTTTCATTGTGAGGGGTTGCCAAGCTTCTAAGAAATTACAAGTTTCCGAAATACTAGCAAATATTTTTTGACCCAATCTTGATGATACTTCGTGGTAATGATCAGTTCACAAATCCCACATGGATCACCAAATTTTGTTCTTCTAGGTTGAAGCGTTCGTCTACAGTAGCAGTTTTTATGTTTAGGTTTCACTCTGTTCTCTGCTATATAGATAGATGAATTTGGAACTCTAAATACAACATGGTTTGTAGTGGCTCTTTGAAAATTCACAAAATAAAAAAGTTCCCAGTTTTTTCTCTATGGTTTGTTTCCTCTTCAAGTAGCAGTAGGCACAGACGGTGGATACGCACTTTCATTGAGAGGGGTTGCCAAGCTTCCAAGAAATTACGAGTTTCCGAAATACCAGCAAATATTTTTTCACCCAATGTTGATGATTCGTGGTGGTAATGACAAGTACACAAATCCCACTTGCCTCACCAAATTTTCTTCTTCTAGGTTGATGCGTTCGTTTTCAGTAGCAGTTTTTATTTTTAGGTTTCACTCTGTTCTCTCCTGTATAGATAGATGAATTTGGAACTCTAAATCCAACATGGTTTGTAGTAGCTCTTTGAAACTTGAAAAAATAAAGGAGTTCTCAATTTTGTCTCTATGGTTTGTTTCCTCTTCAAGTAGCCCTGGCACAGACTGAGGAAAAGCACTTTCATTGAGAGGGGTTGCCAACCTTCTAACAAATAAGGAATTAACGAAATACCAGCAAATATTTTTTCACGCAATCTTGATGATACGTGGTGGCAATGACAAGTCCACAAATCCCACTTGGCTCACCAAATATTGTTCTTCCAGGTTTACGCGTTCGTCTACAGTAGCAGTTTTCAAGTTTAGGTTTCACTCTGTTCTCTGCTATATAGATAGATGAATTTGGAACTCTAAATCCAACATGGTTTGTAGTGGCTCTTTGAAACGTGACAAAATAAAGGTTTTCTCAGTTTTGTCTCTATGGTTTGTTTCCTCTTCAAGTAGCCCTAAGCAGAGACTGTGGAAAAGCACTTTCATTGAGATTGGTTGCCAAGCTTCTAAGAAATAACGAGTTTCTGAAATACCAGCAAATATTTTTTCATGCAATCTTGATGACACTTGGTGGTAATGATCAGTACACAATTCCCACTTGGATCACCAAATTTTGTTATTCTAGGTTGAAGCGTTCGTCTACAGGAGCAGTTTTTATATTTAGGTTTCACTCTGTTCTCTCCTATATAGATAGATGAATTTGGAACTCTAAATCCAATATGGTTTGTAGTAGCTCTTTGAAACTTGACAAAGTAAAGGTGTTCTCAGTTTTGTCTCTATGATTTGTTTCCTCTTCATGTAGCCCTAAGCAGAGACTGTGAAAAAGCACTTTCATTGGGAGGGGTTGCCAAGCTTCTAAGAAATAATGAGTTTCCCAATTACCAGCAATTATTTTTTCACCAATCTTGATGATACTTGGTAGTGAAGATCGGTACACAAACCCCACTTGGCTCACCAAATTTTGTTCTTCTAGGTTGAAGCGTTCATCTACAGTAGCAGTTTTTATATATAGGTTTCACTCTGTTCTCTCTTATAGAGATAGATGAATTTGGAACTCTAAATCCAATATGGTTTGTAGTAGCTCTTTGAAACTTGAAAAATAAAGGAGTTCTCAGTTTTGTCTCTATGATTTGTTTCCGCTTCAAGTAGCCCTAAGCAGAGACTGTGGAAAAGCACTTTCATTGAGAGGGGTTGCCAAGCTTCTCAGAAATAACGAGTTTCTGAAATACCAGCAAATATATTTTCACTCAATCTTGAAGATACTTGGTGGTAAGGACAAGTACACAAATCCCACTTGGCTCACAAAATTTTGTTCTTCTAGGTTGAAGCATTCGTCTACAGTAGCAGTTTTTAATTTTAGGTTTTACTCTGTTCTCTCCTATATAGATAGATGAATTTGGAACTCTAAATCAACATGGTTTATAGTAGCTCTTTGAAACTTGTCAAAATAAAGGAGTTTTCAGGTTTGTCTCTATGATTTGTTTCCGCTTCAAGTAGCCCCAAGCAGAGACTGTGGAAAAGCACTTTCATTGAGAGGGGTTGCCAAGCTTCTAAGAAATAACGAGTTTCCGAAATACCAGCAAATATTTTTTCACCCAATCTTGATGATACGTGGTGGTAATGACAAGTCCACAAATCGCACTTGGCTCACCAAATTTTGTTCTTCTAGGTTGAGGCGATCGTTTACACTAGCAGTTTTTATTTTTAGGTTTCACTCTGTTCTCTCCTATATAGATAGATGAATTTGGAAATCTAAATCCAACATGGTTTGTAGTAGCTCTTTGAAACTTGACAAAATAAAGGAGTTCTCAGTTTTGTCTCTATGGTTTGTTTCCTCTTCAAGTACCCCTAAGAACAGACTGTGGAAAAGCACTTTCATTGAGTGGGGTTGCCAAACTTCTAAGAAATAACGAGTTTCCGAAATACCAGCAAATGTTTTTTCACGCAATCTTGATGACACTTGGTGGTAATGATCAGTACACAAATCCCACTGGGATCACCAAATTTTGTTCTTCTAGGTTGAAGCGTTCGTCTACAGTAGCAGTTTTTATTTTAGGTTTCACTCTGTTGTCTCCTATATAGATAGATGAATTTGGAACTCTAAATCCAATATGGTTTGTAGTAGTTCTGTGAAACTTGACAAAGTAAAGGTGTTCTCAGCTTTGTCTCTATGATTTGTTTCCTCTTCATGTAGCCCTAAGGAGATACTGTGAAAAGCACTTTCATTGAGAGGGGTTGCCAAGCTTCTAAGAAATAACGAGTTTCCGAATTACCAGCAAATATTTTTTCACCCAATCTTGATGATACTTGGTGGTGAAGATCAGTACACAAATCCCACTTGGCTCACCAAATTTTGTTCTTCTAGGTTGAAGCGTTCATCTACAGTAGCAGTTTTTATATTTAGGTTTCACTCTGTTCTCTCTTATATAGATAGATGAATTTGGAACTCTAAATCCAATATGGTTTGTATTAGCTCTTTGAAACTTGACAAAATAAAGGTGTTCTCAGTTTTGTCTCTATGCTTTGTTCCCACTTCAAGTAGCCCTAAGCAGAGACTGTAGAAAAGCACTTTCATTGAGAGGGGTTGCCAAGCTTCTCAGAAATAACGAGTTACCGAAATACCAGCAAATATTTTTTTACCCAATTTTGATGATACTTGGTGGTTAGGACAAGTACACAAATCCCACTTGGCTCACAAAATTTTGTTCTTCTAGGTTGAAGCATTCGTCTACAGTAGCAGTTTGTATTTTTAGGTTTTACTCTGTTCTCTCCTATATAGATAGATATATTTGGAACTCTAAATCAACATGGATTATAGTAGCTCTTTGAAACTTGACAAAATAAAGGAGTTCTCAGTTTTGTCTGTATGATATTTTTCCGCTTCAAGTAGCCCTAGGCAGAGACTGTGGAAAAGCACTTTCATTGAGAGGGGTTGCCAAGCTTCTAAGAAATAACGAGTTTCCGAATTACCAGCAAATATTTTTTCACCCAATCTTGATGATACTTGGTGGTGAAGATCGGTACACAAACCCCACATGGCTCACAAAATTTTGTTCTTCTAGGTTGAAGCGTTCGTCTACAGTAGCAGTTTCTATATTTAGGTTTCACTCTGTTCTCTCCTATATAGATACATGAATTTGGAACTCTAAATCCAACATGGTTTGTAGTAGCTCTTTGAAACTTGACAAAATAAAGGAGTTCTCAGTTTTGTCTCTATGGTTTGTTTCCTCATCAAGTACCTCTAGGAACAGACTGTGGAAAAGCACTTTCCTTGAGTGGGGTTGCCAAGCTTCTAAGAAATAACGAGTTTACGAAATACCAGCAAATGTTTTTTCACGCAATCTTGATGACACTTGGTGGTAATGATCAGTACACAAATCCCACTTGGCTCACCAAACTTTGTTCTTATAGGTTAAGCGTTCTTCTACAGTAGCAGTGTTTATATTTAGGTTTCACTCTGTTCTCTCCTATATAGATAGATGAATTTGGAACTCTAAATCCAAAATGGTTTGTAGTAGCTCTTTGAAACAAGACAAAGTAAAGGAGTTCTCAGTTTTGTCTCTATGATTTGTTTCCTCTTCAAGTAGCCCTAGGCACAGACTGTGGAAAAGCACTTTCATTGAGAGGGGTTGCCAAGCTTCTAAGAAATAACGAGTTTCCGAATTACCAGCAAATATTTTTTCACCCAATCTTGATGATACTTGGTGGTGAAGATCGGTACACAAATCCCACTTGGCTCACCAAATTTTCTTCTTCTAGGGTGAAGCGTTTATCTACAGTAGCAGTTTTTATGTTTAGGTTTCACTGTGTTCTGTGCTATATAGATAGATGAATTTGGAACTCTAAATCCGACATGGTTTGTAGTAGCTCTTTGAAACTTGAAAAAATAAAGAAGTTCTCAGTTTTGTCTCTATGATTTGTTTCCTCTTCAAGTAGCCCCAGGCACAGACTGTGGAAAAGCACTTTCATTGAGAGGGGTTGCCAAGCTTCTAAGAAATAACGAGTTTCCGAAATACCAGCAAATATTTTTTCACCCAATATTGATGATGCTTGGTGGTAATGACAAGTACACAAATCCCACTTGACTCACCAAATTTTGTTCTTCTAGGTTGATGCGTTTTTTTTTCAGTAGCAGTTTTTATTTTTAAATTTCACTCTGTTCTCTCCTATATAGATAAATAGATTTGGAACTCTAAATTCAACATGGTTTGTAGTAGCTGTTTGTTTCTTGACAAAATAAAGGAGTTCTCAGTTTTGTCTCTATGATTTGTTTCCGCGTCAAGTAGCCTTAAGCAGAGACTGTGGAAAAGCACTTTCATTGAGAGGGGTTGCCAAGCTTCCAAGAAATTACGAGTTTCCGAAATACCAGCAAATATTTTTTCACCCAATCTTGATTATACTTTTTGGTAATGATCAGTACACAAATCCCACTTGGCTCACCAAATTTTGTTCTTCTAGGTTGAAGCGTTCATCTACATTTGCAGTTTTTATATTTAGGTTTCACTCTATTCTCTGCTATATAGATAGATGAATTTGGAACTCTGAATTTAACATGGTTTGTAGTAGCTCTTTGAAAATTGACAAAAGAAAGGAGTTCTCAGTTTTGTCTCTATGATATTTTTTCGCTTCATGTAGCCCTAGGCAGAGACTGTGGAAATGCACTTTCATTGAATGGGGTTGCCAAGCTTCCAAGAAATTACGAGTTTCTGAAATACCGGCAAATATTTTGTCACCCAATGTTGATGATACGTGTTGGTAATGATCGGTCCACATTTCCCACTTGGCTCACCAAATTTTGTTCTTCTAGGTTGAAGCGTTCGTCTACAGTAGCAGTTTTTATATTTTGGTTTCACTCTGTTCTCTGCTATATAGATAGATGAATTTGGAACTCTAAATCCAACATGGTTTGTAGTAGCTCTTTGAAACTTGACAAAATAAAGGAGTTCTCAGTTTTGTCTCTATGGTTTGTTTCCTCTTCAAGTAGCACTGGCACAGACTGTGGAAAAGCACTTTCATTGAGAGGGGTTGCCAAGCTTCCAAGAAATAACGAGTTTCTGAAATACCAGCAAATATTTTTTCACCCAATATTGATGATACTTGGTGGTGATGATCAGTACACAAATCTTACTTGGCTCACCAAATTTTCTTCTTCTAAGTTGAAGAGTTCGTCGACAGTAGCAATTTTTATATTTAGGTTTCACTATGTTCTCTCCTATAAAGATAGATGAATTTGGATCTCTAAATCCTCCATGGTTTGTAGTAGCTCTTTGAAACTTGACAAAAAAAAGGAGTTCTCACTTTTGTCTCTATGATTTGTTTCCGCTTCAAGTAGCACTAAGCAGTGACTGTGGAAAGGCACTTTCATTGAGAGGGGTTGCCAATCTTCCAACAAATTACGAGTTTCCGAAATACCAGCAAATATTTTTTCACCCAATCTTGATGATACTTGGTGGTGATGATCAGTACACAAATCCACTTGGCTCACCAAATTTTGTTCTTCTACGTTGATGCGTTCTTTTCCAATAGCAGTTTTTATTTTTAGGTTTCACTCTGTTCTCTAGTATATAGATAGATGAATTTGGAACTCTAAATCCAACATGGTTTGTAGTAGCTCTTTGAAACTTGACAAAATAAAAGAGTTTTCAGTTTTATCTCGATGATTTTTTTCCGCTTCAAGTAGCCCTAAGCAGTGACTGTGGAAAAGCACTTTCATTGAGAGGGGTTGCCAAGCTTCTCAGAAATAACGAGTTTCCGAAATACCAGCAAATATTTTTTCACCCAATCTTGATGATACTTGGTGTTTACGATCGGTACACAAATCCCACTGGACTCACCAAATTTTGTTCTTCTAGGTTGAAGCGTTCGTTTTCAGTAGCAGTTTTTATTTTTAGGTTTCAGTCTGTTTTCCCTATATAGATACATGAATTTGGAACTCTAAATCTAACATGGTTAGTAGTAGCTCTTTGAAACTTGACAAAATAAAGGAGTTCTCAGTTTTGTCTCTGTGGTTTGTTTCCTCTTCAAGTAGCCCTGGAACAGACTGTTAAAAAGCACTTTCATTGAGAGGGGTTGCCAAGCTTCTCAGAAATAACGAGTTTCCGAAATACCAGCAAATTTTTTTTCACCCAATCTTGATGATACTTGGTGGTGAAGATCGAAACACAAATCCCACTTGGCTCACCAAATTTTGTTCTTCCAAGTTGAAGCATTCATCTACAGTAGCAGTTTTTATTTTATATTTTACTCTGTTCACTCCTATATAGATAGATGAATTTGGAACTCTAAATCCATCATGGTTTGTAGTAGCTCTTTGAAACGTGACAAAATAAAGGAGTTCTCAGTTTTGTCTATATGGTTTGTTTCCTCTTCAAGTACCCCTAGGAACAGACTGTCGAAAAGCACTTTCATTAAGTGGGGTTGCCAAGCTTCTAAGAAATTACCAGTTTCCGAAATACCAGCAAATATTTTTTCACCCAATCTTGATGATACTTGGTGGTAATGATCAGTACACAAATCGCACTTGGCTCTCCAAATTTTGTTCTTCTAGGTTGAAGCATTCGCCTACAGTAGCAGTTTTTATATTTAGATTTCACCTGTTCTATCCTATATAGATAGATGAATTTGGAACTCTAAATCCAATATGGTTTGTAGTAGCTCTTTGAAACTTGACAAAGTAAAGGAGTTCTCATTTTTGTCTCTATGATATTTTTGCGCTTCATGTAGCCCTAGGCAGAGACTGTGGAAAAGCACTTTCATTGAAAGGGGTTGCCAAGCTTCCAAGAAATTACGAGTTTCCGAAATACCGGCAAATATTTTGTCACCCAATGTTGATGATATGTGTTGGTAATGATCGGTCCACATTTCCCACTTGGCTCACCAAATTTTGTTCTTCTAGGTTGAAGCGTTCGTTTTCAGTAGCAGTTTTTATTTTTAGGTTTCAGTCTGTTTTCTCCTATATAGATACATGAATTTGGAACTCTAAATCCAACATGGTTTGTAGTAGCTCTTTGAAACTTGACAAAATAAAGGAGTTCTCAGTTTTGTCTCTATGGTTTGTTTCCTCTTCAAGTAGCCCTGGAACAGACTGTAAAAAAGCACTTTCATTGAGACTGGTTGCCAAGCTTCTAAGAAATTAGGAGTTTCCGAAATACCATCAAATATTTTTTCACCCAAGTTTGATGATACGTGGTGGTAATGATCGGCACAAAAATCCCACTTGGCTCACCAAATTTTGTTCTTCTAGGTTGAAGCTTTCGTCTACAGTAGCAGTTTTTATATTTAGATTTCACTCTGTTCTCTGCTATATAGATAGATTATTTTGGAACTCTAAATCCAACATGGTTTGTAGTAGCTCTTTGAAACTTGACAAAATAAAGGAGTTCTCAATTTTGTCTCTATGATTTGTTTCCGCTTCAAGTAGCCCTAAGCAGTGACTGTGGAAAAGCACTTTCCTTTAGAAGGGTGGCCAAGCCTCCAAGAAATTACGAGTTTCCGAAATACCAGCAAATATTTTTTCACCCAACCTTGATGATACTTGGTGGTAATGATCAGTACTCAAATCCCACTTGCCTCACCAAATTTTGTTCTTCAAGGTTGAAGCGTTCTCTACAGTAGCAGTTTTTATGTTTAGGTTTCACTCTGTTCTCTGCTATATAGATAGATGAATTTGGAACTCTAAATACAACATGGTTTGTAGTGGCTCTTTGCAACTTGACAAAATAAAGGATTTCTCTGTTTTGTCTCTATGGTTTGTTTCCTCTTCAAGTAGCCCTAGGCACAGATGGTGGAAACGCACTTTCATTGAGAGGGGTTGCGAAGCTTCCGAGAAATTACGAGATTCCGAAATACCAGCAAATATTTTTTCACCCAATCTTGATGATACTTGGTGTTTACGATCTGTACACAAATCCCACTTGACTCACCAAATTTTGTTCTTCTCGGTTGAAGGGTTTGTTTTCAGTAGCTGTTTTTATTTTTAGGTTTAACTTTGTTCTCTCCTATATAGATAGATGAATTTCGAAATCTAAATCCAACATGGTTTGTAGTAGCTCTTTGAAACTTGACAAAATAAATGAGTTCTCCGTATTGTCTCTATGATTTGTTGCCTCTTCAAATAGCCCTAGGCACAGACTGGGGAAAAGCACTTTCATTGAGAGGGGTTGCCAAGCTTCTAAGAAATAACGAGTTTCCGAAATACCAGCAAATATTTTTTCACGCAATCTTGATGACACTTGGTGGTAATGATCAGTACACAAATCCCACTTGGCTCTCGAAATTTTGTTCTTCTAGGTTGAAGCGTTCGTCTACAGTAGCAGTTTTTATATTTCGATTTCACTCCGTGCTCTCCTATATATATAGATTAATTTGGAACTCTAAATCCAACATGGTTTGTAGTAGCTCTTTGAAACTTGACAAAATAAAGGAGTTCTCATTTTTGTCTCTATGATTTGTTTCCGCTTCAAGTAGCCCTAGGCAGAGACTGTGGAAAAGCACTTTCGTTGAGAGGGGTTGCCAAGCTTCCAAGAAAATACGAGTTTCCGAAATACCAGCAAATATTTTTTCACCCAATCTTGATGATGCATGGTGGTAATGACAAGTCCACAAATCCACTTGGCTCACCAAATTTTGTTCTTCTAGGTTGAAGCGTTCGTCTACAGTAGCAGTTTTTATATTTAGGGTTCACTCTGTTCTCTGCGATATAGATAGATGAATTTGGAACTCTAAATTCAACATGGTTTGTAGTAGCTCTTTGAAACTTGAAAAAATAAAGGAGTTCTCAGTTTTGTCTCTATGGTTTGTTTCCTCTTCAAGTAGCCCAAGGCACCGATGGTGGAAAAGAACTTTCATTGAGAGGGGTTGCCAAGCATCTAAGAAATAACGAGTTTCCGAAATACTAGCAAATTTTTTTCACGCAATCTTGATGATACGTGGTGGTAATGTTCAGTACACAAATCCCACTTGGCTGACCAAATTTTGTTCTTCTAGTTTGAAGCGTTCGTCTACATTAGCATTTTTTATATTTAGGTTTCACTCTGTCTCTCCTATATAGATAGATGAATTTGGAATTCTAAATCCAATATGGTTTCTAGTACCTCTTTGAAACTTGACAAAATAAAGGAGTTCTCAGTTTTGTCTCTATGATTTGTTTTCCGCTTCAAGTAGCCCAAACAGTGACTGTGGAAAAGCACTCTCCTTGAGAGGGGTGGCCAAGTCTCCAAGAAATTACGAGTTTCCGAAATACCAGCAAATATTTTTTCACCCAATCTTGATGATACTTGGTGTTTACGATCTGTACACAAATCCCACTTGACTCACCAAATTTTGTTCTTCTCGGTTGAAGCGTTTGTTTTCAGTAGCTGTTTTTATTTTTAGGTTTAACTTTGTTCTCTCCTATATAGATAGATGAAATTGGAAATCTAAATCCAACATGGTTTGTAGTAGCTCTTTGAAACTTGACAAAATAAAGGAGTTCTCAGTATTGTCTCTATGATTTGTTGCCACTTCAAGTAGCCCTAGGCACAGACTGGGGAAAAGCACTTTCATTGAGAGGGGTTGCCAAGCTTCTAAGAAATAACGAGTTTCCGAAATACCAGCAAATATTTTTCACGCAATCTTGATGACACTTGGTGGTAATGATCAGTACAAAAATCCCACTTGGCTCTCCAAACTTTGTTCTTCTAGGTTGAAGCGTTCACCTACAGTAGCAGTTTTTATATTTAGATTTCACCTGTTCTATCCTATATAGATAGATGAATTTGGAACTCTAAATCCAATATGGTTTGTAGTAGCTCTTTGAAACTTGACAAAGTAAAGGAGTTCTCATTTTTGTCTCTATGATTTGTTTCCGCTTCATGTAGCCCTAGGCAGAGACTGTGGAAAAGCACGTTCATTGAAAGGTGTTGCCAAGTTTCCATGAAATTACGAGTTTCCGAAATACCGGCAAATATCTTGTCAGCCAATGTTGATGATACGTGGTGGTAATGATCGGTCCACATTTCCCACTTGGCTCACCAAATTTTGTTCTTCTAGGTTGAAGCGTTCGTCTACAGTAGAAGTTTTTATATTTTGGTTTAACTCTGTTCTCTGCTATATAGATAGATCAATTTGGAACTCTAAATCCAACATGGTTTGTAGTAGCTCTTTGAAACTTGAAAAAATAAAGGAGTTCTCAGTTTTGTCTCTATGTTTGTTTCCTCTTCAAGTAGCCCTAGGCACAGACTGTGGAAAAGCACTTTCATTGAGAGGGGTTGCCAAGCTTCCAAGATATAACGAGTTTCTGAAATACCATCAAATATTTTTTCACACAATCTTGATGATACTTGGTGGTGATGATCAGTACACAAATCTTACTTGGCTCACCAAATTTTCTTCTTCTAAGTTGAAGAGTTCGTCGACAGTAACAATTTTTATATTTAGGTTTCACTATGATCTCTCCTATAAAGATAGATGAATTTGGAACTCTAAATCTTACATGGTTTGTAGTAGCTCTTTGAAACTTGACAAAAAAAAGGAGTTCTCACTTTTGTCTCTATGATTTGTTTCCGCTTCAAGTAGCCCTAAGCAGTGACTGTGGAAAGGCACTTTCATTGAGAGGGGTTGCCAAGCTTCCAAGAAAATTACGAGTTTCCGAAATACCAGCAAATATTTTTTCACCCAATCTTGATGATACTTGGTGGTAATGATAAGTACCAAATCCCACTTGGCTCACCAAATTTTGTTCTTCTAGGTTTAAGCGTTTGTCTACAGTAGCAGTTTTTATGTTTAGGTTTCACTCTGTTCTCTGCTATATAGATAGATGAATTTGGAACTCTAAATACAACATGGTTTGTAGTGGCTCTTTGCAACTTGACAAAATAAAGGAGTTCTCTGTTTTGTCTCTATGGTTTGTTTCCTCTTCAAGTAGCCCTAGGCACAGACGGTGGAAACGCACTTTCATTGAGAGGGGTTGCCAAGCTTCCGAGAAATTACGAGATTCCGAAATACCAGCAAATATTTTTTCACCCAATCTTGATGATACTTGGTGTTTACGATCTGTACACAAATCCCACTTGACTCACCAAATTTTGTTCTTCTCGGTTGAAGGGTTTGTTTTCAGTAGCTGTTTTTATTTTTAGGTTTAACTTTGTTCTCTCCTATATAGAGAGATGAATTTGGAAATCTAAATCCAACATGGTTTGTAGTAGCTCTTTGAAACTTGACAAAATAAATGAGTTCTCCGTATTGTCTCTATGATTTGTTGCCTCTTCAAATAGCCCTAGGCACAGACTGGGGAAAAGCACTTTCATTGAGAGGGGTTGCCAAGCTTCTAAGAAATAACGAGTTTCCGAAATACCAGCAAATATTTTTTCACGCAATCTTGATGACACTTGGTGGTAATGATCAGTACACAAATCCCACTTGGCTCTCCAAATTTTGTTCTTCTAGGTTGAAGCGTTCGTCTACAGTAGCAGTTTTTATATTTCGATTTCACTCCGTGCTCTGCTATATATATAGATTAATTTGGAACTCTAAATAAAACATGGTTTGTAGTAGCTCTTTGAAACTTGACAAAATAAAGGAGTTCTCATTTTTGTCTCTATGATTTGTTTCCGCTTCAAGTAGCCCTAGGCAGAGACTGTGGAAAAGCACTTTCGTTGAGAGGGGTTGCCAAGCTTCCAAGAAAATACGAGTTTCCGAAATACCAGCAAATATTTTTTCACCCAATCTTGATGATGCATGGTGGTAATGACAAGTCCACAAATCCACTTGGCTCACCAAATTTTGTTCTTCTAGGTTGAAGCGTTCGTCTACAGTAGCAGTTTTTATATTTAGGTTTCACTCTGTTCTCTGCGATATAGATAGATGAATTTGGAACTCTAAATTCAACATGGTTTGTAGTAGCTCTTTGAAACTTTAAAAAATAAAGGAGTTCTCAGTTTTTTCTCTATGGTTTGTTTCCTCTTCAAGTAGCCCAAGGCACCGATGGTGGAAAAGAACTTTCATTGAGAGGGGTTGCCAAGCATCTAAGAAATAACGAGTTTCCGAAAACCAGCAAATTTTTTTCACGCAATCTTGATGATACGTGGTGGTAATGTTAAGTACACAAATCCCACTTGGCTGACCAAATTTTGTTCTTCTAGTTTGAAGCGTTCGTCTACATTAGCATTTTTTATATTTAGGTTTCACTCTGTCTCTCCTATATAGATAGATGAATTTGGAATTCTAAATCCAATATGGTTTCTAGTACCTCTTTGAAACTTGACAAAATAAAGGAGTTCTCAGTTTTGTCTCTATGATTTGTTTTCCGCTTCAAGTAGCCCAAACATTGACTGTGGAAAAGCACTCTCCTTGAGAGGGGTGGCCAAGTCTCCAAGAAATTACGAGTTTCCGAAATACCAGCAAATATTTTTTCACCCAATCTTGATGATATTTGGTGTTTACGATCTGTACACAAATCCCACTTGACTCACCAAATTTTGTTCTTCTCGGTTGAAGCGTTTGTTTCAGTAGCTGTTTTTATTTTTAGGTTTAACTTTGTTCTCTCCTATATAGATAGATGAAATTGGAAATCTAAATCCAACATGGTTTGTAGTAGCTCTTTGAAACTTGACAAAATAAAGGAGTTCTCAGTATTGTCTCTATGATTTGTTGCCACTTCAAGTAGCCCTAGGCACAGACTGGGGAAAAGCACTTTCATTGAGAGGGGTTGCCAAGCTTCTAAGAAATAACGAGTTTCCGAAATAACAGCAAATATTTTTTCACGCAATCTTGATGACACTTGGTGGTAATGATCAGTACACAAATCCCACTTGGCTCTCCAAACTTTGTTCTTCTAGGTTGAAGCGTTCACCTACAGTAGCAGTTTTTATATTTAGATTTCACCTGTTCTATCCTATATAGATAGATGAATTTGGAACTCTAAATCCAATATGGTTTGTAGTAGCTCTTTGAAACTTGACAAAGTAAAGGAGTTCTCATTTTTGTCTCTATGATTTGTTTCCGCTTCATGTAGCCCTAGGCAGAGACTGTGGAAAAGCACGTTCATTGAAAGGTGTTGCCAAGCTTCCATGAAATTACAAGTTTCCGAAATACCGGCAAATATCTTGTCAGCCAATGTTGATGATACGTGGTGGTAATGATCGGTCCACATTTCCCACTTGGCTCACCAAATTTTGTTCTTCTAGGTTGAAGCGTTCGTCTACAGTAGAAGTTTTTATATTTTGGTTTCACTCTGTTCTCTGCTATATAGATAGATCAATTTGGAACTCTAAATCCAACATGGTTTGTAGTAGCTCTTTGAAACTTGAAAAAATAAAGGAGTTCTCAGTTTTGTCTCTATGGTTTGTTTCCTCTTCAAGTAGCCCTAGGCACAGACTGTGGAAAAGCACTTTCATTGAGAGGGGTTGCCAAGCTTCCAAGATATAACGAGTTTCTGAAATACCAGCAAATATTTTTTCACCCAATCTTGATGATACTTGGTGGTGATGATCAGTACACAAATTCCACTTGGCTCACCAAATTTTGTTCTTCTAGGTTGAAGCGTTCGTTTTCAGTAGCAGTTTTTATTTTTAGGTTTCAGTCTGTTTTCTCCTATATAGATACATGAATTTGGAACTCTAAATCCAACATGGTTTGTAGTAGCTCTTTGAAACTTGACAAAATAAAGGAGTTCTCAGTTTTGTCTCTATGGTTTGTTTCCTCTTCAAGTAGCCCTGGAACAGACTGTAAAAAAGCACTTTCATTGAGAGGGGTTGCCAAGCTTCTAAGAAATTAGGAGTTGCCGAAACACCATTAAATATTTTTTCACCCAAGTTTGATGATACGTGGTGGTAATGATCGGCACAAAAATCCCACTTGGCTCACCAAATTTTGTTCTTCTAGGTTGTAGCATTCGTCTACAGTAGCAGTTTTTATATTTAGATTTCACTCTGTTCTCTGCTATATAGATAGATTATTTTGGAACTCTAAATCCAACATGGTTTGTAGTAGCTCTTTGAAACTTGACAAAATAAAGGAGTTCTCAATTTTGTCTCTATGATTTGTTTCCGCTTCAAGTAGCCCTAAGCAGTGACGGTGGAAAAGCACTTTCCTTGAGAAGGGTGGCCAAGCTTCCAAGAAATTACGAGTTTCCGAAATACCAGCAAATATTTTTTCACCCAACCTTGATGATACTTGGTGGTAATGATCAGTACTCAAATCCCACTTGGCTCACCAAATTTTGTTCTTCTAGTTTGAAGCGTTCGTCTACAGTAGCATTTTTTATGTTTAGGTTTCACTCTGTTCTCTGCTATATAGATAGATGAATTTGGAACTCTAAATACTACATGGTTTGTAGTGGCTCTTTGCAACTTGACAAAATAAAGGAGTTCTCTGTTTTGTCTCTATGGTTTGTTTCCTCTTCAAGTAGCCCTAGGCACAGACGGTGGAAACGCACTTTCATTGAGAGGGGTTGCCAAGCTTCCAAGAAATTACGAGATTCCGAAATACCAGCAAATATTTTTTCACCCAATCTTGATGATACTTGGTGTTTACGATCTGTACACAAATCCCACTTGACTCACCAAATTTTGTTCTTATCGGTAGAAGCGTTTGTTTTCAGTAGCTGTTTTTATTTTTAGGTTTAACTTTGTTCTCTCCTATATAGATAGATGAATTTGGAAATCTAAATCCAACATGGTTTGTAGTAGCTCTTTGAAACTTGAAAAAATAAAGGAGTTCTCAGTTTTGTCTCTATGGTTTGATTCCTCTTCAAGTAGCCCTGGCACAGACTGTGGAAAAGCACTTTCATTGAGAGGGGTTGCCAAGCTTCTAAGAAATAACGAGTTTCCGAAATACCAGCAAATATTTTTTATCCCAAACTTGATGATACTTGGTGGTAACGACAAGTACACAAATCCCACTTGGCTCACCAAATTTTGTTCTTCTAGGTTGAAGCATTCGTCTAGAGTAGCAGTTTTTATTTTTAGATTCTACTCTGTTCTCTCCTATATAGATAGATGAATTTGGAACTCTAAATCCAACATGGTTTGTAGTAGCTCTTTGAAACTTGACAAAATAAAGGAGTTCTCAGTTTTGTCTCTATGGTTTGTTTCCTCTTCAAGTACCCCTAGGAACAGACTGTGGAGAAGGACTTTCATTGAGTGGGTTGCCAAGTCTAAGAAATAACGAGTTTCCGAAATACCAGCAAATATTTTTCCACGCAATCTTGAGACACTTAGTGGTAATGATCAGTACACAATTCCCACTTGGCTCTCCAAATTTTGTTCTTCTAGGTTGAAGCGTTCGCCTACAGTAGCAGTTTTTATATTTAGATTTCACCTGTTCTATCCTATATAGATAGATGATTTTGGAACTCTAAATCCAATATGGTATGTAGTAGCTCTTTGAAACTTGACAAAGTAAAGGAGTTCTCATTTCTGTCTCTTTGATTTGTTTCCGCTTTATGTAGCCCTAGGCAGAGACTGTGGAAAAGCACTTTCACTGGAAGGGGTTGCCAAGCTTCCAAGAAATTACGAGTTTCCGAAATACCAGCAAATATTTTGTCACCCAATGTTGATGATACGTGCTGGTAATGATTGGGACACATATCCCACTTGGCTCACCAAATTTTGTTCTTCTAGGTTGAAGCGTTCTTCTAGAGTAGCAGTTTTTATATTTAGGTTTCACTCTGTCCTCAGCTATATAGATAGATGAATTTGGAACTCTAAATCCAACATGGTTTGTAGTAGCTCTTTGAAACTTGACAAAATAAAGTAGTTCTCAGTATTGTCACTATGATTTGTTGCCTCTTCAAGTAGCCCTAGGCACAGACTGCAGAAAAGCACTTTCATTGAGAGGGGTTGCCAAGCTTCTAAGAAATAACGAGTTTCCGAAATACCAGCAAATATTTTTTCACGCAATCTTGATGACACTTGGTGGTAATGATCAGTACACAAATCCCACTTGGCTCTCCAAATTTTGTTCTTCTAGGTTGAAGCTTTCACCTACAGTAGCAGTTTTTATATTTAGTTTTCACCTGTTCTATCCTATATAGATAGATGAATTTGGAACTCTAAATCCAATATCTTTTGTAGTAGCTCTTTGAAACTTGACAAAGTAAAGGAGTTCTCATTTTTGTCTCTATGATTTGTTTCCGCTTCATGTAGCCCTAGGCAGAGACTGTGGAAAAGCACTTTCATTGAAAGGTGTTGCCAAGCTTCCAAGAAATTACGAGTTTCCGAAATACCGGCAAATATTTTGTCAGCCAATGTTGATGATACGTGTTGGTAATGATCGGTCCACATTTCCCACTTGGCTCACCAAATTTTGTTCTTCTAGGTTGAAGCGTTCGTCTACAGTAGCAGTTTTTATATTTTGGTTTTACTCTGTTCTCTGCTATATAGATAGATGAATTTGGAACTCTAAATCCAACATGGTTTGTAGTAGCTCTTTGAAACTTGAAAAAATAAAGGAGTTCTCAGTTTTGTTTCTATGGTTTGTTTCCTCTTCAAGTAGCCCTAGGCACAGACTGTGGAAAAGCACTTTCATTGAGAGGGGTTGCCAAGCTTCCTAGATATAACGAGTTTCTGAAATACCAGCAAATATTTTTTCACACAATCTTGATGATACTTGGTGGTGATGATCAGTACACAAATCTTACTTGGCTCACCAAATTTTCTTCTTCGAAGTTGAAGAGTTCGTCGACAGTAACAATTTTTATATTTAGGTTTCACTATGTTCTCTCCTATAAAGATAGATGAATTAGGAACTCTAAATCCTACATGGTTTGTAGTAGCTCTTTGAAACTTGACAAAAAAAAGGAGTTCTCACTTTTGTCTTTATGATTTGTTTCCGCTTCAAGTAGCCCTAAGCAGTGACTGTGGAAAAGCACTTTCATTGAGAGGGGTTGCCAAGCTTCCAAGATATAACGAGTTTCTGAAATACCAGCAAATATTTTTTCACCCAATCTTGATGATACTTGGTGGTGATGATCAGTACACAAATTCCACTTGGCTCACCAAATTTTGTTCTTCTAGGTTGAAGCGTTTGTCTACAGTAGCAGTTTTTATGTTTAGGTTTCAGTCTGTTCTCTGCTATATAGATAGATGAATTTGGAACACTAAAACCAACATGGTTTGTAGTGGCTCTTTGAAACTTGACAAAATAAAGGAGTTCTCTGTTTTGTCTCTATGTTTTGTTTCCTCTTCAAGTAGCCCTAGGCACAGAGGGTGGAAAAGCACTTTAATTGAGAGGGGTTGCCAAGCTTCCAAGAAATTACGAGTTTCCGAAATACCAGCAAATAATTTTTCACCCAATCTTGATGATACTTGGTGTTTACGATCGGTACACAACTCCCACTTGACTCACCAAATTTTGTTCTTCTAGGTTGAAGCGTTCGTTTTCAGTAGCAGTTTTTATTTTTAGGTTTCAGTCTGTTTTCTCCTATATAGATACATGAATTTGGAACTCTAAATCCAACATGGTTTGTAGTAGCTCTTTGAAACTTGACAAAATAAAGGAGTTCTCAGTTTTGTCTCTATGGTTTGTTTCCTCTTCAAGTAGCCCTGGAACAGACTGTAAAAAAGCACTTTCATTGCGAGGGGTTGCCAAGCTTCTAAGAAATTAGGAGTTTCCGAAATACCATCAAATATTTTTTCACCCAAGTTTGATGATACGTGGTGGTAATGATCGGCACAAAAATCCCACTTGGCTCACCAAATTTTGTTCTTCTACGTTGAAGCGTTCGTCTACAGTAGCAGTTTTTATATTTAGATTTCACTCTGTTCTCTGCTATATAGATAGATTATTTTGGAACTCTAAATCCAACATGGTTTGCAGTAGCTCTTTGAAACTTGACAAAATAAAGGAGTTCTCAGTTTTGTCTCTATGGTTTGATTCTTCTTCAAGTAGCCCTGGCACAGACTGTGGAAAAGCACTTTCATTGAGAGGGGTTGCCAAGCTTCTAAGAAATTACGAGTTTCCGAAATACCAGCAAATATTTTTCCACGCAATCTTGATGACACTTGGTGGTAATGATCAGGACACAATTCCCACTTGGCTCTCCAAATTTTGTTCTTCTAGGTTGAAGCGTTCGCCTACAGTAGCAGTTTTTATATTTGGATTTCACCTGTTCTATCGTATATAGATAGATGAATTGGGAACTCTAAATCCAATATGGTATGTAGTAGCTCTTTGAAACTTGACAAAGTAAAGGAGTTCTCATTTCTGTCTCTTTGATTTGTTTCCGCTTCATGTAGCCCTAGGCAGAGATTGTGGAAAAGCACTTTCATTGAAAGGGGTTGCCAAGCTTCCAAGAAATTACGAGTTTCCGAAATACCAGCAAATATTTTGTCAACCAATGTTGATGATACGTGCTGGTAATGATCGGGACACATATCCCACTTGGCTCACCAAATTTTGTTCTTCTAGGTTGAAGCGTTTTTCTAGAGTAGCAGTTTTTATATTTAGGTTTCACTCTGTCCTCTGCTATATAGATAGATGAATTTGGAACTCTAAATCCAACATGGTTTGTAGTAGCTCTTTGAAACTTGACAAAATAAAGAAGTTCTCAGTATTGTCTCTATGATTTGTTGCCTCTTCAAGTAGCCCCAGGCACAGACTGCGGAAAAGCACTTTCATTGAGAGGGGTTGCCAAGCTTCTAAGAAATAACGAGTTTCTGAAATACCAGCAAATATTTTTTCACGCAATCTTGATGACACTTGGTGGTAATGATCACTACACAAATCCCACTTGGCTCACCAATTTTTTTCCTTCTAGGTTGAAGCGTTCGTCTACATTCGCAGTTTTTATATTTAGGTTTCACTCTGTCTCTCCTATATAGATAGATGAATTTGGAATTCTAAAACCAATATGGTTTCTAGTAGCTGTTTGAAACTTGACAAAGTAAAGGATTTCTCAGTTTTGTCTCTAAGATTTGTTTCCGCTTCATGTAGCCCTAAGCGAGACTGTGGAAAAGCAATTTCATTGAAATGGGTTGCCAAGCTTCCAAAAATTACGAGTTTCCGAAATACCTGCAAATATTTTGTCATCCATTGTTGATGATACGTGGTGGTGAAGATCGGTACACAAATTCCACTTGGCTCACCAAATTTTGTTCTTCTACCTTGAAGCGTTCGTCTTTAGTAGCAGTTTTTATATTTATTTTTCACTCTGTTCTCTCCTATATAGATAGATGAATTTGGAACTCTAAATCCAATATGGATTGTAGTAGCTTTTTGAAACTTGACAAAATAAAGGAGTACTCAGTTTTCTCTCTATGATTTGTCTCTGCTTCAAGTAGTCCTAAGCAGACTGTGGAAAAGCACTTTCATTGAGAGGGGTTGCCAAGCTTCCAAGAAATTACGATTTTGCGAAATACCAGCTAATATTTTATCTCCCAATCTTGATGATACGTGGTGGTAATGACAAGTCCACAAATCCCACTTGGCTCACCAAATTTTGTTCTTCTAGGTTGAGGCGTAGGTTTACAGTAGCAGTTTATATTTTTAGGTTTCACTCTGTTCTCTCCTATATAGATAGATGAATTTGGACCTCTAAATCCAACATGGTTTGTAGTAGCTCTTTGAAACTTGACAAAATAAAGGAGTTCTCAGTTTTGTCTCTTTGAATTGTTTCCTCTTCAAGTACCCATAGGAACAGACAGTGGGAAAGCACTTTCATTGATTGGGGTTGCCAAGCTTCTAAGAAATAACGAGTTTCCGAATTACCAGCAAATATTTTTTCACCCAATCTTGATGATACGTGGTGGTAATGACAAGTCCACAAATCCCACTTGGCTCACCAAATTTTGTTCTTCTAGGTTGAGGCGTTCGTTTACAGTAGCAGTTTATATTTTTAGGTTCCACTCTGTTCTCTCCTATATAGATAGATGAATTTGGAACTCTAAATCAACATGGTTTATAGTAGCTCTTTGAAACTTGACAAAATAAAGGAGTTCGCAGTTTTGTCTCTATGATTTGTTTCTGCTTCAAGTAGCCCTAAGCAGAGACTGTGGAAAAGCACTTTCATTGAGAGGGGTTGCCAAGCTTCCAAGAAATTACAAGTTTCCGAAATACCTGCAAATATTTTGTCATCCAATGTTGATGATACTTGGTGGTAATGATAAGTTCCCAAATTCCACTTGGCTCACAAAATATTGTTCTTCCAGGTTAAAGCGTTCGTCGACAGTAGCAGTTTTTATGTTCAGGTTTCACTGTGTTCTCTGCTTTATAGATAGATGATTTTGGAAGTCTAAATACAACATGGTTTGTAGTGGCTCTTTGAAACTTGACAAAATAAAGGAGTTCTGAGTTTTGTCTCTATGGTTTGTTTCCTCTTCAATTAGCCCTAGGCACAGACGGTGGAAACGCACTTTCATTGAGAGGTGTTGCCAAGCTTCCAAGAAATTACGAGATTCTGAAATACCAGCAAATAGTTTTTCACCCAATCTTGATGATACTTGGTGTTTACGATCTGTACACAAATCCCACTTGACTCACCAAATTTTGTTCTTCTCGGTTGAAGCGTTTGTTTTCAGTAGCTGTTTTTATTTTTAGGTTTTACTTTGTTCTCTCCATATAGATAGATGAATTTGGAAATCTAAATTCAACATGGTTTGTAGTAGCTCTTTGAAACTTGACAAAATAAAGGAGTTCTCAGTTTTGTCTCTATGGTTTGATTCTTCTTCAAGTAGCCCTGGCACAGACAGTGGAAAAGCACTTTCATTGAGAGGGGTTGCCAATCTTCTAAGAAATTACGAGTTTCCGAAATACCAGCAAATATTTTTCCACGCAATCTTGATGACACTTGGTGGTAATGATCAGTACACAATTCCCACTTGGCTCTCCAAATTTTGTTCTTCTAGGTTGAAGCGTTCGCCTACAGTAGCAGTTTTTATATTTAGATTTCACTGTTCTATCCTATATAGATAGATGAATTTGGAACTCTAAATCCAATATGGTATGTAGTAGCTCTTTGAAACTTGACAAAGTAAAGGAGTTCTCATTTCTGTCTCTTTGATTTGTTTCTGCTTCATGTAGCCCTAGGCAGAGATTGTGGAAAAGCACTTTCATTGAAAGGGGTTGCCAAACTTCCATGAAATTACGAGTTTCCGAAATACCAGCAAATATTTTGTCACCCAATGTTGATGATACGTGCTGGTAATGATCGGGACACATATCCCACTTGGCTCACCAAATTTTGTTCTTCTAGGTTGAAGCGTTCTTCTAGAGTAGCAGTTTTTATATTTAGGTTTCACTCTGTCCTCTGCAATATAGATAGATGAATTTGGAACTCTAAATCCAACATGGTTTGTAGTAGCTCTTTGAAACTTGACAAAATAAAGGTGTTCTCAGTATTGTCTCTATGATTTGTTGCCTCTTCAAGTAGCCCTAGGCACAGACTGCGGAAAAGCACTTTCATTGAGAGGGGTTGCCAAGCTTCTAAGAAATAACGAGTTTCCGAAATACCAGCAAATATTTTTTGACAAAATCTTGATGATACTTGTTGGTAATGATCGTTCACAAATGCCACATGACTCTCCTAATTTTGTTTTTCTAGGTTGAAGCGTTCGTCTACAGTAGCAGTTTTTATATTGAGGTTTCACTCTGTCTCTCCTATATAGATAGATGAATTTGGAATTCTAAATCCAATATGGTTTCTAGTAGCTCTTTGAAACTTGACAAAGTAAAGGAGTTCTCAGTTTTGTCTCTATGATTTGTTTCCGCTTCATGTAGCCCTAAGCAGAGACTGTGGAAAAGCACTTACATTGAAAGGGGTTGCCAAGCTTACATGAAATTACGAGTTTCCGAAATACCAGCAAATATTTTTTCACCCAATCTTGATGGTACTTGGTGGTGATGATCAGTACACAAATCCCACTTGGCTCACCAAATTTTGTTCTTCTAGTTTGAAGCGTTCGTCTACAGTAGCAGTTTTTATATTTAGGTTTCACTCTGTCTCTCCTATATAGATAGATGAATTTGGAACTCTAAATCCAACATGGTTTGTAGTAGCTTTTTGAAACTTGACAAAATAAAGGAGTTCTCAGTTTTGTCTCTATGGTTTTTTCCTCTTCATGTAGCCCTAGGCATAGACGGAGGAAAAGCACTTTCATTGAGAGGGGTTGCCAAGCTTCTAAGAAATAACGAGTTTCCGAAATGCCAGCAAATATTGTTTCTCGCTATCTTGATGACACTTGGTGGTAATGATCAGTACATAAATCCCACTTGGCTCACCAAATTTTGTTCTTCTAGGTTGAAGCGTTCGTCTACAGTAGCAGTTTTTATATATAGGTTTCACACTGTCTCTCCTATATAGTTAGATGAATTTGGAATTCTAAATCCAATATGGTTTGTAGTAGCTCTTTTAAACTTGACAAAGTACAGGAGTTCTCAGTTTTGTCTCTATGATTTGTTTCTGCTTCATGTAGCCCTAAGCAGTGACTGTGGAAAAGCACTTACATTGAAAGGGGTTGCCAAGCTTCCAAGAAGTTACGAGTTTCCGAAATACCAGCAAATATTTTTTCACCCAATCTTGATGATACTTAGTGGTGATGATCTGTACACAAATCCCACTTTGCTGGCCAAATTTTGTTCTTCTAGGTTGAAGCGTTCGTCTACAGTAGCAATTTTCATATTTAGGTTTCAATCTGTTCTCTCCTATATAGATAGATGAATTTGGAACTCTAAATACAACATGGTTTGTAGTAGCTCTTTGAAACTTGAGAAAATAAAGGAGTTCTCAGTTTTGTCTTTATGATTTGTTTCCGCTTCAAGTAGCCCTAAGCAGTGACTGTGGAAAAGCACTTTCATTGAGAGGGGTTGCGAAGCTTCCAAGAAATTACGAGTTTCCGAAATACCAGCAAATATTTTTTTACCCAATCTTGATGATTCTTGGTGGTAATGATCAGTACACAAATCCCACTTGGCTGACCAAATTTTGTCTACTAGATTGAAGCATTCGTTTACAGTAGCAGTTTTTATTTTTAGGTTTCACTCTGTTCTCTGCTATATAGATAGATGAATTTGGAACTCTAAATCCAACATGGTTTGAAGTGGCACTTTGAACCTTGACAAAATAAAGAAGTTCTCAGTTTTGTCTCTATGGTTTGTTTCCTCTTCAAGTAGCCATAGGCACATACTGGGGAAAAGCACTTTCATTGAGAGGGGTTCCCAAGCTTCTAAGAAATAAGGAGTTTCCGAAATACCAGCAAATATTTTTTCACCCAATCTTGATGATACTTGGTGGTCATGAGAAGCACACAAATCCCACTTGGCTCACCAAAATTTGTTCTTCTAGGTTGAAGCGTTCGTCTACAGTCACAGTTTTTATGTTTAGGTTTCACTCTGTTCTCTGCTATATAGATAGATGAATTTGGAACTCTAAATCCAACATGGTTTGTAGTGGCTCTTTGAAACTTGAAAAATAAAGGAGTTCTCAGTTTTGTCTCTATGGTTTGTTTCCTCTTCACGTACCCCTAGGAACAGACTGTGGAAAAGCACTTTCATTGAGAGGGGTTGCCAAGCTTCCAAGAAATTACGAGTTTCCGAAATACCAGCAAATATTTTTTGACCCAATCTTGATGATACTTGGTGGTAATAATCGGTTCACAAATCCCACGTGGCATACCAAATTTTGTTCTTCTAGTTTGAAGCATTCGTTTACAGTAGCAGTTTTTATTTTTAGGTTTCACTCTGTTCTCTCCAATATAGATAGATGAATTTGGAACTCTAAATCCTACATGGTTTGTAGTAGCTCTTTGAAACTTGACAAAATTAAGGAGGTCTCCGTTTTGTCTCTATGGTTTGTTTCCTCTTTAAGTATGCCTAGGCACTGACTGTGGAAAAGAACTTTCATTGAGAGGGGTTGCCAAGCTTCCAAGAAATTACGAGTTTCCGAAATACCAGCAAATATTTTTTTCACCCAATGTTGATGATACTCGGTGGTAATGATCAGTACACAAATCCCACTTGGCTCACCAATATTGTTCTTCCAGGTTGAATCGTTCGTCTACAGTAGCAGTTTTTATGTTTATGTTTCACTCTGTTCTCTGCTATATAGATAGATGAATTTGGAACTCTAATTTCAATATGGTTTGTAGTGGCTCTTTGAAACTTGACAAAATATAGGAGTTCTCAGTTTTGTCTCTATGGTTTGTTTCCTCTTCAAGTTGCCCTAGGCACAGACTGTGGAAAAGCACTTTCATTGAGAGGGGTTGCCAAGCTTCCAAGAAATTACGAGTTTCCGAAATACCAGCAAATATTTTTTGACCCAATCTTGATGATACTTGGTGGTAATAATCGGTTCACAAATACCACTGGGATCACCAAATTTTGTTTTTCTAGGTTGAAGCGTTCGTCTACAGTAGCAGTTTATATATTTAGGTTTCACTCTGTTCTCTCCTATATAGATAGATGAATTTGGAACTCTAAATCCAATATGGTTTGTATTAGCTCTTTGAAACTTGACAAAATAAAGGAGTTCTCAGCTTTGTCTCTATGCTTTGTTTCCACTTCAAGTAGCCCTAAGCAGAGACTGTAGAAAAGCACTTTCATTGAGAGGGGTTGCCAAGCTTCTCAGAAATAACGAGTTACCGAAATACCAGCAAATATTTTTTTACCCAATTTTGATGATACTTGGTGGTTAGGACAAGTACACAAATCCCACTTGGCTCACAAAATTTTGTTCTTCTAGGTTGAAGCATTCGTCTACAGTAGCAGTTTTTATTTTTAGGTTTTACTCTGTTCTCTCATATATAGATAGATGAATTTGGAACTCTAAATCAACATGGATTATAGTAGCTCTTTGAAACTTGACAAAATAAAGGAGTTCTCAGTTTTGTCTGTATGATTTGTTTCCGCTTCAAGTAGCCCTAGGCAGAGACTGTGGAAAAGCACTTTCATTGATAGGGGTTGCCAAGCTTCTAAGAAATAACGAGTTTCCGAATTACCAGCAAATATTTTTTCACCCAATCTTGATGATACTTGGTGGTGAAGATCGGTACACAAACCCCACTTGGCTCACAAAATTTTGTTCTTCTAGGTTGAAGCGTTCGTCTACAGTAGCAGTTTCTATATTTAGGATTCACTCTGTTCTCTCCTATATAGATACATGAATTTGGAACTCTAAATTCAACATGGTTTGTAGTAGCTCGTTGAAACTTGACAAAATAAAGGAGTTCTCAGTTTTGTCTCTATGGTTTGTTTCCTCATCAAGTACCTCTAGGAACAGACTGTGGAAAAGCACTTTCCTTGAGTGGGGTTGCCAAGCTTCTAAGAAATAACGAGTTTCCGAAATACCAGCAAATGTTTTTTCACGCAATCTTGATGACACTTTGTGGTAATGATCAGTACACAAATCCCACTTGGCTCACCAAACTTTGTTTTTCTAGGTTAAGCTTTCTTCTACAGTAGCAGTTCTTATATTTAGGTTTCACTCTGTTCTCTCCTATATAGATAGATGAATTTGGAACTCTAAATCCAAAATGGTTTGTAGTAGCTCTTTGAAACATGACAAAGTAAAGGAGTTCTCAGTTTTGTCTCTATGATTTGTTTCCTCTTCAAGTAGCCCTAGGCACAGACTGTGGAAAAGCACTTTCATTGAGAGGGGTTGCCAAGCTTCTAAGAAATAACGAGTTTCCGAATTACCAGCAAATATTTTTTCACCCAATCTTGATGATACTTGGTGGTGAAGATCGGTACACAAATCCCACTTGGCTCACCAAATTTTCTTCTTCTAGGGTGAAGCGTTTATCTACAGTAGCAGTTTTTATGTTTAGGTTTCACTGTGTTCTGTGCTATATAGATAGATGAATTTGGAACTCTAAATCCGACATGGTTTGTAGTAGCTCTTTGAAACTTGAAAAAATAAAGAAGTTCTCAGTTTTGTCTCTATGATTTGTTTCCTCTTCAAGTAGCCCCAGGCACAGACTGTGGAAAAGCACTTTCATTGAGAGGGGTTGCCAAGCTTCTAAGAAATAACGAGTTTCCGAAATACCAGCAAATATTTTTTCACCCAATATTGATGATGCTTGGTGGTATTGACAAGTACACAAATCCCACTTGACTCACCAAATTTTGTTCTTCTAGGTTGATGCGTTTTTTTTTCAGTAGCAGTTTTTATTTTTAAATTTCACTCTGTTCTCTCCTATATAGATAGATAAATTTGGAACTCTAAATTCAACATGGTTTGTAGTAGCTGTTTGTTTCTTGACAAAATAAAGGAGTTCTCAGTTTTGTCTCTATGATTTGTTTCCGCGTCAAGTAACCTTAAGCAGAGACTGTGGGAAAGCACTTTCATTGAGAGGGGTTGCCAAGCTTCCAAGAAAATACGAGTTTCCGAAATACCAGCAAATATTTTTTCACCCAATCTTGATTATACTTTTTGGTAATGATCAGTACACAAATCCCACTTGGCTCACCAAATTTTGTTCTTCTAGGTTGAAGCGTTCATCTACATTTGCAGTTTTTATATTTAGGTTTCACTCTATTCTCTGCTATATAGATAGATGAATTTGGAACTCTGAATTTAACATGGTTTGTAGTAGCTCTTTGAAAATTGACAAAAGAAAGGAGTTCTCAGTTTTGTCTCTATGTTTTGTTTCCTCTTCAATTAGCCCTAGGCACCGACGGTGGAAAAGCACTTTCATTGAGAGGGGTTGCCAAGCTTCTAAGAAATAACGAGTTTCCGAAACACCAGCATATATTTTTTCACCCAATGTTGATGATACTTGGTGGTAATGATCAGTACACAAAACCCACTTGGCTCACCACATTTTGTTCTTCTAGGTTGAAGCGTTCCTCTACAGTAGCAGATTTTATAATTAGGTATCGCTCTGTTCTCTCCTATATAGATAGATGAATTTAGAACTCTAAATCCAACATGGTTTGTCGTAGCTCTTTGAAACCTGACAATATGAAGAAGTTCTCAGTTTTGATTCTATGGTTTGTTTCCTCTTCAAGTAGTCCTAGGCACAGACTGTGGAAAAGCACTTTCATTGAGGGGGTTGCCAAGCTTCTAAGAAATAACGAGTTTCCGAAATACCAGCAAATATTTTTTTCACCCAATGTTGATGATACTTGGTGGTAATGATCAGTACCCAAATTCCACTTGGCTCACAAAATATTGTTCTTCCAGGTTAAAGCGTTCGTCGACAGTAGCAGTTTTTATGTTCAGGTTTCACTGTGTTCTCTGCTATATAGACAGATGATTTTGGAAGTCTAAATACAACATGGTTTGTAGTGGCTGTTTGAAACTTGACAAAGTATAGGAGTTCTGAGTTTTGTCTCTATGGTTTGTTTCCTCTTCAAGTAGCCCTAGGCACAGACTGTGGAAAAACACTTTCATTGAGAGCGGTTGCCAAGCTTCTAAGAAATAACGAGTTTCCGAAATACCAGCAAATATTTTTAAACCCCATCTTGATGATACTTGGTGGTAACGACAAGTACACAAATCCCATTTGGCTCACCAAATTTTGTTCTTCTAGGTTGAAGCGTTCGTCTACAGTAGCAGTTTTTATGTTTAGATTTCACTCTGTTCTCAGCTATATAGATAGATGAATTTGAAACTCTAAATCCAACATGGTTTGTAGTGGCTCTTTGAAACTTGACAAAATAAAGGAGTTCTCACTATTGTCTCTATGGTTTGTTTCCTCTTCAAGTAGCCCTAGGCACAGACTGTGGAAAAACACTTTCATTGAGAGCGGTTGCCAAGCTTCTAAGAAATAACGAGTTTCCGAAATACCAGAAAATAGTTTTTTACCCAACGTTGATGATACATGGTGGTAATGACAAGTACACAAATCCCACTTGACTCACCAAATTTTGTTCTTCTAGGTTGATGCGTTCGTTTTCAGTAGCAGGTTTTATTTTTAGGTTTCACTCTGTTCTCTCCTATATAGATTGATGAATTTGTAACACTAAATCCAACATAGTTTGTAGTAGCTCTTTGAAACCTGAAAAAATAAAGGGGTTCTCAGTTTTGTCTCTATGGTTTTTTTCCTCTTCAAGTAGCCCTAGCACAGACTGAGGAAAAGCACTTTCATTGAGAGGGGTTGCCAAGCTTCTAAGAAATAACGAGTTTCCGAAATACCCGCAAATATTTTTTCACAAAATCTTGATGATACTTGGTGGTAAAGACAAGTACACAAATCCCACTTGGCTCACGAAATTTTGTTCTTCTAGGTTGAAGCATTCGTTTACAGTAGCAGTTTTTATTTTTAGATTTTACTCTGTTCTCTCCTATATAGATAGATGAATTGGAACTCTAAATCCAACATGGTTTGTAGTCGCTCTTTTAAACTTGACAAAATAAAGGAGTTCTCATTTTTGTCTCTAGGATTTGTTTCCCCTTCAAGTAGCCGTAAGCAGAGACTGTGGAAAAGCACTTTCATTGAGAGGGGTTGCCAAGCTTCTAAGAAATAACGAGTTTCTGAATTACCAGCAAATATTTTTTCACCCATTCTTGATGATACTTGGTGGTAAAGATAGGTACACAAATCCCACTTGGCTCACCAAATTTTTTTCTTCTATGTTGAAGCGTTCGTCTACAGTAGGAGTTTTTATATTTAGGTTTCACTCTGTTCTCTGCTATATAGATAGATGAATTTGGAACTCTGAATCCAACATGGTTTGTAGTGGATCTCTGAAACTTGACAAAATAAAGGAGTTCTCAGTTTTGTCTCTATGGTTTGTTTCCTCTTCAAATATCCCTAGGCACAGACTGTGGAAAAGCACTTTCATTGAGAGGGGTTGCCAAGCTTCTAAGAAATAACGAGTTTCTAAAATACCAGCAAATATTTTTCACCCAATCTTGATGATACTTGGTGGTAATGATCAGTACACAAATCCCACTTGGCTCACCAAATTTTGTTCTTCTAGTTTGAAGCATTCGTTTACAGTAGCAGTTTTTATTTTTAGGTTTCACTCTGTTCTCTCCTATATAGATAGATGGATTTGGAACTCTAAATCCTACATGGTTTTTAGTAGCTCTTTGAAACATGACAAAATAAAGGAGGTCTCAGTTTTGTCTCTATGGATTGTTTCCTCTTTAAGTAGCCCTAGGCACTGACTGTGGAAAAGCACTTTCATTGAGAGGGGTTGCCAAGCTTCCAAGAAATTACGAGTTTCGAAAATACCAGCAAATATTTTTTCACCCTATATTGATGATACTTGGTGGTAATGATCAGTACCCAAATCCCACTTGACTCACAAAATATTGTTCTTCCAGGTTAAAGCGTTCGTCGACATTAGCAGTTTTTATGTTAGGTTTCACTGTGTTCTGTGCTATATAGATAGATGAATTTGGAACTCTAAATCCTACATGGATTGTAGTGGCTCTTTGAAACTTGACAAAATAAATGAGTTCCCAGTTTTGTCTCTATGGTTTGTTTCCTCTTCAAGTAGCCCTAGGCACAGACAGTGGAAAAGCACTTTCATTGAGAGGGGTTGCCAAGCTTCTAAGAAATAACGAGTTTCCGAAATACCAGCAAATATTTTTTCACCCAATCTTGATGATACTTGTTGGTAAGGACTAGTACACAAATCCCACTTGGCTCACCAAATTTTGTTCTTCTAGGTTGAAGCATTCGTCTACAGTAGTAGTTTTTATTTTTAAGTTTTACTCTGTTCTCTCCTATATAGTTAGATGAATTTGTAACTCTAAATCCAACATGGTTTGTAGTAGCTCTTTGAAACTTGACAAAATAAAGGAGTTCTCATTTTTGTCTCTATGATTTGTTTCCGCTTCAAGAAGTCCTAAGCAGAGACTGTGGAAAAGCACTTTCATTGAGAGGGGTTGCCAATCTTCTAAGAAATAACGAGTTTCCGAATTACCAGCAAATATTTTTTCACACAATCTTGATGATACTTGGTGGTGAAGATCGGTACACAAATCCCACTTTGCTCACCAAATTTTGTTCTTCCAGGTTGAAGCGTTTGTCTACAGTAGCAGTTTTTATATTTAGATTTTACTCTGTTCTCTCCTATATAGATAGATGAGTTTGGAACTCTAAATCCAATATTGTTTGTAGTAGCTCTTTGAAACTTTACAAAATAAAGGAGTTCTCAGTTTTGTCTCTATGATTTGTTTCCGCTTCAAGTAGCCCTACGCAGAGACTGTGGAAAAGCACTTTCATTGAGAGGGGTTGACAATCTTCCCAGAAATAACGAGTTACCGAAATACCAGCAAATATTTTTTCACCCAATCTTGATTATACTTGGTGCTAATGATCAGTACACAAATCCCACATGGTTCACCAAATTTTGTTCTTCTAGGTTGAAGCGTTCATCTACATTTGCAGTTTTTATATCTAGGTTTCACTCTGTTCTCTCCTATATAGATAGATGAATTTGGAACTCTAAATCCTACATGGTTTGTAGTAGCTCTTTGAAACTTGACAAAAGAAAGAAGGTCTCAGTTTTGTCTCTATGGTTTGTTTCCTCTTTAAATAGCCCTAGGCACTGACTGTGGAAAAGCACTTTCATTGAGAGGGGATGCCAAGCTTCCAAGAAATTACGAGTTTCCGAAATACCAGGAAATACTTTTTTCACCCAATGTTGATGATACTTGGTGGTAATGATCAGTACACAAATCAGACTTGGCTCACCAAATATTGTTCTTCCTGGTTGAAGCGCTCGTCTACAGAAGCAGTTTTTATATTTAGGTTTCACTCTGTTCTCTCCTATATAGATAGATAAATTTGGAACTCTAAATCCAACATGGTTTGTAGTAGCTGTTTGAAACTTGACAAAATAAAGGAGTTCTCAGTTTTGTCTCTATGATTTGTTTCCGCGTCAAGTAGCCTTAAGCAGAGACTGTGGAAAAGCACTTTCATTTAGAGGGGTTGCCAAGCTTCCAAGAAATTATGAGTTTCCGAAATACCAGCAAATATTTTTTCACCCTATCTTGATTATACTTGGTGGTAATGATCAGTACACAAATCCCACTTGGCTCACCAAATTTTGTTCTCCTAGGTTGAAGAGTTCATCTACAGTTGCAGTTTTTATATTTAGGTTTCACTCTATTCTCTCCTATATAGATAGATGAATTTGGAACTCTGAATCCAACATGGTTTGTAGTAGCTCTTTGAAACTTGACAAAAGAAAGGAGTCCTCAGTTTTGTCTCTATGGTTTGTTTTCTCTTCAATTAGTCCTAGGCACCGACGGTGGAAAAGCACTTTCATTGAGAGGGTTTGCCAAGCTTCTAAGAAATAACGAGTTTCCGAAACACCAGCAAATATTTTTTCACCCAATGTTGATGATACTTGGTGGTAATGATCAGTACACAAAACCCACTTGGCTCACCAAATTTTGTTCCTCTAGTTTGAAGCGTTCGTCTACAGTAGCAGTTTTTATATTTAGGTTTCAATCTGTTCTCTCCTATATACATAGATGAATTTAGAACTCTAAATCCAACATGGTTTGTAGTAGCTCTTTGAAACTTGACAATATAAAGAAGTTCTCAGTTTTGTTTCTATGATTTGTTTCCTCTTCCAGTAGTCCTAGACATAGACTGTGGAAAAGCACTTTCATTGTGTGGGGTTGCCAAGCTTCTAAGAAATAACGAGTTTCTGAAATACCAGCAAATATCTTTTCACCCAAACTTGATGATACTTGGTGGTAATGATCAGTACCCAAATCGCACTTGGCTCACCAAATTTTGTTCTTCTAGTTTGAAGCATTCGTTTACAGTAGCAGGTTTATTTTAGGTTTCACTCTGTTATCTCCTATATAGATAGATGAATTTGGAACTCTAAATCCTACATGGTTTGTAGTAGCTCTTTGAATCTTGACAAAAGAAAGGAGATCTCAGTTTTGTCCCTATGGTTTGTTTCTTTTCACTTAGCCGTAGGCACCGACGGAGGAAAAGCACTTTCATTGAGAGGGGTTGCCAAGCTTCTAAGAAATAACGAGTTTCCGAAACACCAGCAAATATTTTTTCACCCAATGTTGATGATACTTGGTGGTAATGATCAGTACACAAAACCCACTTGGCTCACCTAATTTTGTTCTTCTGGGTTGAAGCGTTCATCTACAGTAGCAGTTTTTATATTTAGGTTTCACTCTGTTCTCTCCTATATACATAGATGAATTTAGAACACTCAATCCAACATGGCTTGTAGTAGCTCTTTGAAACTTGACAATATAAAGAATTTCTCAGTTTTGTTTCTAGGCTTTGTTTCCTCTTCAAGTAGTCCTAGGCACAGACTGTGGAAAAGCACTTTCATTGAGTGGGGTTGCCAAGCTTCTAAGAAATAACGAGTTTCCGAAATACCAGCAAATATTTTTTCACCCAATCTTGATGATACTTGGTGATAATGACAAGTACACAAATCCCACTTGGCTCACCAAATTTTGTTCTTCTATGTTCAAGCATTCGTATACAGTAGCAGATTTTTTTTTAGGTTTCACTCTGTACTCTCGTATATAGATAGATGAATTTGGAACTCTAAATCCAACATGATTTGTAGTAGCTCTTTGAAACTTGACAAAATAAAGGAGTTCTCAGTTTTGTCTCTATGGTTTGTTTCCTTTTCAAGTAGCTCTAGGCACAGACGGTGGAAAATCTCTTTCATTGAGAGGGGTTGCCAAACTTCTAAGAAATAACGAGTTTCCGAAATACCAGCAAATATTTTTTCCCCCAATGTTGATGATACTTGGTGGTCATGATCAGTACACAAATCCCACTTGGTCACCAAATTTTGTTCTTCTAGTTTGAAGCGTTCGTCTACAGTAGCCGTTTTTATATTTAGGTTTCACTCTGTTCTCTCCTTTATAAATAGATGAATTTGGAACTCTAAATCCAACATGGTTTGTAGTAGCTCTTTGAAACTTGACAAAAAAGGAGTTCTCAGATTTATTTTTATGGTTTGTTTCCTCTTCAAGTAGTCCTAGGCACAGACTGTGGAAAAGCAATTTCATTGTGTGGGGTTGTCAAGCTTCTAAGAAATAACGAGTTTCCGAAATACCAGCAAATATTTTTTCACCCAATCTTGATGATACTTGGTGGTGATGATCGGTACACGAATCCCACTTGGCTCACCAATTTTTTTTCTTCTAGGTTGAAGCGTTCATCTACATTAGCAGTTTTTATATTTAGGTTTCACTCTGTCTCTCCTATATAGATTGATGAATTTGGAATTCTAAATCCAATATGGTTTCTAGTAGCTCTTTGAAACTTGACAAAGTAAAGGAGTTCTCAGTTTTGTCTCTATGATTTGTTTCCGCTTCATGTAGCCCAAAGCAGAGGCTGTGGAAAAGCACTTTCATTGAAAGGGGTTGCAAGCTTCCAAAAATTACGAGTTTCCAAAATACCAGCAAATATTTTTTCACCCAATATTGATGATACTTGGTGGTAAAGATCAGTACACAAATCCCACTTGGCTTACCAAATTTTGTTGTTCTAGGTTGAATTGTTCATCTACAGTAGCAGTTTTTATATTTAGGTTTCACTGAGTTCTCTGCTATATAGATAGATGAATTTGGAACTCTAAATCCAACATGGTTTGTAGTAACTCTTTGAAGCTTGACAAAAGAAAGGAGTTCTCAGTTTTGTCTCTATGGTTTGTTTCCTTTTTAATTAGCCCTAGGCACCGACAGTGGAAAAGCACTTTCATTGAGAGTGGTTGCCAAGCTTCTAAGAAATAACGAGTTTCCAAAATACCAGCAAATATTTTTTCACCCAATGTTGATGATACTTGGTGGTCATGATCAGTACACAAATCCCACTTGGCTCACCAAATTTTGTTCTTCTAGTTTGAAGCGTTCGTCTACAGTAGCAGTTTTTATGTTTAGGTTTCACTCTGTTCTCTGCTATATAGATAGATGAATTTGGAATTCTAAATCCAACATGGTTTGTAGTGGCTCTTTGCAACTTGACAATATAAAGGAGTTCTCTGTTTTGTCTCTATGGTTTGTTTCCTCTTCAAGTTGCCCTAGGCACAGACGGTGGAAACGCACTTTCATTGAGAGGGGTTGCCAAGCTTCCAAGAAATTATGAGTTTCCGAAATACCAGCATATATTTTTCAACCCAATCTTGATGATAATTGGTTTTTTTGATCGGTACACAAATCCCACTTGACTCACCAAATTTTGTACCTCTACGTTGAAGCGTTCGTTTTCAGTAGCAGTTTTTATTTTTAGGTTTCACTCTGTTCTCTCCTATATAGATAGATGAATATGGAACTCTAAATCCAACATGGTTTGTAGTAGCTCTTTGAAACTTGACAAAATAAAGGAGTTCTCAGTTTTGTCTCTATGGTTTGTTTCCTCTTCAAGTAGCCCTGGAACAGACTGTGGAAAAGCACTTTCATTGAGAGGGGTTGCCAAGCTTCCAAAAAATTACGAGTTTCCGAAATACCAGCAAATTTTCTTTCACCCAATCTTGATGATACTTGATGGTAATGATCGGTACACAAATCCCACTTGACTCACCAAATTTTGTTCTTCTAGGTTGATGCGTTCGTTTTCAGTAGCAGTTTTTATTTATAGGTTTCACTCTGTTCTCTCTTCTATAGATAGATGAATTTGGAACTCTAAATGCAACATGG
>NW_027513406.1:67081-92403 GCF_048772815.1 Callospermophilus lateralis
TTTTGTCAAGTTTCAAAGAGGCACTACAAACCATGTTGGATTTAGAGTTCCAAATTCATCTATCTATATAGCAGAGAACAGATTGAAACTTAAAAGAAAAACTGCTACTGTAAAGGAACGCTTCAACATAGAAGAACAAAATTTGGTGAGCCAAGTGGGATTTGTTTACTTGTCATTACCACCACGTATCATCAACATTGGGTGAAAAAATATTTGGTGGTATTTCGGAAACTCGTAAATTCTTGGAAGCTTGGCAACCCCTTTCAATAAAACTGGTTTTCCAGAGTCTCTGCTTAAAGCTACATGAAGCGGAAACAAATCATAGAGACAAAATTGAGAACTCCATTTTTGTCAAGTTTCAAAGAGCTACTACAAATCATGTTGTATTTAGAATTCCAAATTCATCTATCTATATAGGAGAGAGCAGAGGGAACCTAAAAATATAAACTGCTACTGTGAACGATCGCTTCAACCTAGAAGAACAAAATTTGGTGAGTCAAGTGGTATTTGTGTACCGATCATTACCACCAAGTGTCAGCAAGATTGGGTGAAAGAATATTTTCTGGTATTTGGGAAACTCGTAATTTCTGGGAAGCTTGTCAACCCCTTTCAATGCAAGTGCTTTTCCACAGTCTCTGCTTAGGGCTACATGAAGCAGAAACAAATCATAGAGACAAAACTGAGACCTCATTTATTTTGTCAAGTTTCAAAGAGCTACTACAAACCATATTGGATTTAGAGTTCAAAATTCCTCTATACATATAGGAGAGAACAGAGTGAAACCTAAATATAGAAACTGCTACTGTAAATGAACGCTTCAACCTACAATTAGTAAATTTGGTGAGCCAAGTGGAATTTGTGTACTGATCATTACCACCAAGTATCATCAAGATTGGGTGAAAAAATATTTGCTATTATTTCAGAAACTCGTTATTTCTTATAAGCTTGGCAACCCCTCTCAATGAAAGTGCTTTTCCACAGTCTGTGCCAAGGGCTACTTGAAGAGGAAACCAACCATAGAGACAAAACTGAGAACTTCTTTATTTTGTCAAGTTTCAAAGACCTACTACAAACCATGTTGGATTTAGAGTTCCACTTTCATCTATCTATATAGGAGAGAACTGAGTGAAACCTAAAAATAAAAACTGCTACTGTAAACGAACGCTTCAACTTAGAAGAACAAAATTTCGTGAGCCAAGTGGGATTTATGTACAGATCATTACCACCAAGTATCGTCAAGATTGGGTGAAAAAATATTTGCTGATATTTCGGAAACTCGTTATTTCTTAGAAGCTTGGCAACCCCTCTCAATGAAAGTGCTTTTCCACAGTCTGTCCCTAGGGCTACTTGAAGAAGAAACAAACCATAGAGACAAAACTGAGAACTCCTTTATTTTGTCAAGTTTCAAAGAGCTACTACAAACCATGTTGGATTTAGAGTTCCAAATTCATCTATCTATATAGGAGAGAACAGAGTGAAACCTAAAAATAAAAACTGCTACTGTAAACGAACGCTTCAACCTAGAAATAGTAAATTTGGTGAGCCAAGTGGAATTTGTGTACTGATCATTACCACCAAGTATTATCAAGATTGGGTGAAAAAATATTTGCTGGTATTTCGGAAACTCGTTATTTTTTAGAAGCTTGGCAACCCCTCTCAATGAAAGTGCTTTTCCACAGTCTGTATCTAGGGCTACTAGAAGAGGAAACAAACCATAGAGACAAAACTGAGAACTCCTTTATTTTGTCAAGTTTCAAAGAGCTACTACAAACCATGTTGGATTTAGTGTTCCAAATTCATCTATCTATATAGGAGAGAACAGAGTGAAACCTAAATATAAAAACGGCTACTGTGGACGAATGCTTCAACCTAGAAGAACAAAATTTGGTGAGCAAATTGTGATTTTTGTACAGATCATTACCACCAATTATCATCAAGATTGGGTGAAAAAACTATATGCTGGTATTTCGGAAACTCGTTATTTCTTAGAAGCTTGGCAACCCCTCTCAATGAAAGTGCTTTTCCACAGTCTGTGCCTAGGGCTACTTGAAGAGGAAACAAACCATAGAGACAAATCTGAGAACTTCTTTGTTTTGTCAAGTTTCAGAGAGCTACTACAAACCATGTTGGATTTAGAGTTCCAAATTCATCTCTCTATATAGGAGAGAACAGAGTGAAACATAAAAATAAAAACTGCTACTGTATACGAACGCTTCAAACTAGAAGAACAAAATTTGGTGAGCCATGTGGGATTTGTGTACTTGTCATTACCACCACGCATCATCAAGATTGGGTGAAAAAATATTTGCTGGTATTTCGGAAACTCGTTGTTTCTTAGAAGCTTGGCAACCCATCTCAATGAACGTGCTTTTCCACAGTCTGTGCCTAGAACTACTTGAAGAGGAAAGAAACCATAGAGACAAAACTGAGAACTCTTTATTTTGTAAAGTTACAAAGATCTACAACAAACCATGTTGGATTTAGAGTTCCAAATTCATCTATCTATATAGGAGAGAACAGAGTGAAACCTAAAAATGAAAACTGCTACTGTAAACGAACACTTCAACCTAGAAGAACAAAATTTGGTGAGCCAAGTGGGATCTGTGTACTTGTCATTACCACCACGTATCATCAAGACTGGGTGAAAAAATATTTGCTGGTATTTCGGAAACTCGAAATTTCTTGGAAGCTTGGCAACCCCTTTCAATAAAAGTGGTTTTCCACAGTCGGTGCTTAGGGCTACATGAAGCGGAAACAAATCATAGAGAGAAAACTGAAAACTTCCTTATTTTGTCAAGTTTCAAAGAGCTACTACAAACCATGTTGGATTTAGAGCTTCAAATTCATCTATATATATAGGAGAGAGCAGAGGCAACCTAAAAATATAAACTGCTACTTTAAATGATCGCTTCAAACTAGAAGAACAAAACTTGGTGAGTCAAGTGCGATTTGTGTACCGATCGTTACCACCAAGTATCATCAAGATTGGGTGAAAAAATATTTGCTGGTATTTCGGAAACTCGTTATTTCTTAGAAGCTTGGCAACCCCTCTCAATGAAAGTGCTTTTCCAATGTCTGTGCCTAGGGCTACTTGAAGAGGAAACAAACCATAGAGACAAAACTGAGAAATCCTTTATTTTGTCAAGTTACAAAGATCTACAACAAACCATGTTGGATTTAGAGTTCCAAATTAATCTATCTATATAGGAGAGAAAAGAGTGAAACCTAAAAATAAAATGTGCTACTGTAAACGAACGCTTCAACCTAGAAGAACAAAATTTGGTGAGCCAAGTGGGATATGTGTACTTGTCATGACCACCACGTATCATCAACATTGGGTGAAAAAATATATGCGGATTTGGAAACCCGTAATTTCTTGAAGCTTGCCAACCCCTTTCAATGAAAGTGCTTTTCCACAGTCTCCGCTTAGGGCTACATGAAGCGGAAACAAATCATAGAGACAAAACTGAGAACTCCGTTATTTTGTCAAATTTCAAACAGCTATTACACACCATGTTGGATTTAGAGTTCCAAATTCATCCATCAATATAGGAGAGAAGAGAGTGAAACCTAAAAATAAAAACTGCTACTGTAAACGAACGCTTCAAAGTAGAGGAAGAAAATTTGGTGAGCCAAGCGGGATTTGTGTACTGATAATTACCACCAAGTATCATCAAGATTGGGTGAAAAAATATTTGCTGGTATTTCGGAAACTCGTTATTTCTTAGATGCTTGGCAACCCCTCTCAATGAAAGTGCTTTTCCACAGTCTGTGCCTAGGGCTACTTGAAGGGGAAACAAACCATAGAGACAAAACTGACAACTCTTTTATTTTGTCAAGTTTCAAAGAGCTAGTATAAACCACGTTGGATTTAGAGTTCCAAATTCATCTATCTATATAGGAGACAATAGAGTGAAACCTAATAATAAGAACTGCTACTGTAAACGAAAGCTTCAACCTAGAAGAACAAAATTTGGTGAGCCAAGTGGAATCTGTGTGCTTGTCATTACCACCACGTATCATCAACATTGGGTGAAAAAATATTTGCTGGTATTTCGGAAACTCGTTATTTCTTGGAAGCTTGGCAACCGCTTTCAATGAACGTGGTTTTCCACAGTCTCTGCTTAGGGCTACATGAAGCGGAAACAAATCGTAGAGACAAAACTGAGAACTCCTTTACTTTGTCAAGTTTCAAAGAGCTATTACACACCATGTTGTATTTGGAGTTCCAAATTCATCCATCTATATTGGACAGAACAGAGTGAAACCTAAAAATAAAAACTGTTACTGTGAACAAACGCTCCAACCTAGAATAAGTAAATTTGGTGAGCCAAGTGGAATTTGTTTACTGATCATTACCACCAAGTATCATCAAGATTGGGTGAAAAAATATTTGCTGGTATTTCGGAAACTCATTTTTTCTTAGAAGCTTGGCAACCCCTCTCAATGAAAGTGGTTTTCACAGTCTGTGCCTAGGGCTACTTGAAGAGGAAACAAACCATAGAGACGAAACTGAGAAATCCTTTATTTTGTCACGTTTCAAAGAGCTACTACAAACCATGTTGGATTTAGAGTTCCAAATTCATCTATCTATATAGGAGAGAGCAGAGGGAACCTAAAAATATAAACTGCTACTGTGAACGATCGCTTCAACTTAGAAGAACAAAATTTGGTGAGTCAAGTGGTATTTGTGTACCGATCATTACCACCAAGAATCAGCAAGATTGGTTGAAAGAATATTTTCTGGTATTTGGGAAACTCGTAATTTCTGGGAAGCTTGTCAACCCCTTTCAATGCAAGTGCTTTTCCACAGTCTCTGCTTAGGGCTACATGAAGCAGAAACAAATCATAGAGACAAAACTGAGACCTCATTTATTTTGTCAAGTTTCAAAGAGCTACTACAAACCATATTGGATTTAGAGTTCCAAATTCCTCTATATATATAGGAGAGAACAGAGTGAAACCTAAATATAGAAACTGCTACTGTAAATGAACGCTTCAACCTACAATTAGTAAATTTGGTGAGCCAAGTGGAATTTGTGTACTGATCATTACCACCAAGTATCATCAAGATTGGGTGAAAAAATATTTGCTATTATTTCGGAAACTCGTTATTTCTAATAGGCTTGGCAACCCCTCTCAATGAAAGTGCTTTTCCACAGTCTGTGCCAAGGGCTACTTGAAGAGGAAACAAACCATAGAGACAAAACTGAGAACTTCTTTATTTTGTCAAGTTTCAAAGACCTACTACAAACCATGTTGGATTTAGAGTTCCACTTTCATCTATCTATATAGGAGAGAACTGAGTGAAACTTAAAAATAAAAACTGCTACTGTAAACGAACGCTTCAACTTAGAAGAACAAAATTTCGTGAGCCAAGTGGGATTTATGTACAGATCATTACCACCAAGTATCGTCAAGATTGGGTGAAAAAATATTTGCTGATATTTCGGAAACACGTTATTTCTTAGAAGCTTGGCAACCCCTCTCAATGAAAGTGCTTTTCCACAGTCTGTCCCTAGGGCTACTTGAAGAAGAAACAAACCATAGAGACAAAACTGAGAACTCCTTTATTTTGTCAAGTTTCAAAGAGCTACTACAAACCATGTTGTATTTAGAGTTCCAAATTCATCTATCTATATAGGAGAGAACAGAGTGAAACCTAAATATAAAAACGGCTACTGTGGACGAATGCTTCAACCTAGAAGAACAAAATTTGGTGAGCAAATTGTGATTTTTGTACAGATCATTACCACCAATTATCATCAAGATTGGGTGAAAAAACTATATGCTGGTATTTCGGAAACTCGTTATTTCTTAGAAGCTTGGCAACCCCTCTCAATGAAAGTGCTTTTCCACAGTCTGTGCCTAGGGCTACTTGAAGAGGAAACAAACCATAGAGACAAAACTGAGAACTTCTTTGTTTTGTCAAGTTTCAGAGAGCTACTACAAACCATGTTGGATTTAGAGTTCCAAATTCATCTCTCTATATAGGAGAGAACAGAGTGAAACATAAAAATAAAAACTGCTACTGTATACGAACGCTTCAAACTAGAAGAACAAAATTTGGTGAGCCATGTGGGATTTGTGTACTTGTCATTACCACCACGCATCATCAAGATTGGGTGAAAAAATATTTGCTGGTATTTTGGAAACTCGTTGTTTCTTAGAAGCTTGGCAACCCATCTCAATGAACGTGCTTTTCCACAGTCTGTGCCTAGAACTACTTGAAGAGGAAAGAAACCATAGAGACAAAACTGAGAACTCTTTATTTTGTAAAGTTACAAAGATCTACAACAAACCATGTTGGATTTAGAGTTCCAAATTCATCTATCTATATAGGAGAGAACAGAGTGAAACCTAAAAATGAAAACTGCTACTGTAAACGAACACTTCAACCTAGAAGAACAAAATTTGGTGAGCCAAGTGGGATCTGTGTACTTGTCATTACCACCACGTATCATCAAGACTGGGTGAAAAAATATTTGCTGGTATTTCGGAAACTCGAAATTTCTTGGAAGCTTGGCAACCCCTTTCAATAAAAGTGGTTTTCCACAGTCGGTGCTTAGGGCTACATGGAGCGGAAACAAATCATAGAGAGAAAACTGAAAACTTCCTTATTTTGTCAAGTTTCAAAGAGCTACTACAAACCATGTAGGATTTAGAGCTTCAAATTCATCTATATATATAGGAGAGAGCAGAGGCAACCTAAAAATATAAACTGCTACTTTAAATGATCGCTTCAAACTAGAAGAACAAAATTTGGTGAGTCAATTGCGATTTGTGTACCGATCGTTACCACCAAGTATCATCAAGATTGGGTGAAAAAATATTTGCTGGTATTTCGGAAACTCGTTATTTCTTAGAAGCTTGGCAACCCCTCTCAATGAAAGTGCTTTTCCAATGTCTGTGCCTAGGGCTACTTGAAGAGGAAACAAACCATAGAGACAAAACTGAGAAATCCTTTATTTTGTCAAGTTACAAAGATCTACAACAAACCATGTTGGATTTAGAGTTCCAAATTAATCTATCTATATAGGAGAGAAAAGAGTGAAACCTAAAAATTAAATGTGCTACTGTAAACGAACGCTTCAACCTAGAAGAACAAAATTTGGTGAGCCAAGTGGGATTTGTGTACTTGTCATGACCACCACGTATCATCAACATTGGGTGAAAAAATATATGCGGGTTTTCGGAAACTCGTAATTTCTTGAAGCTTGGCAACCCCTTTCAATGAAAGTGCTTTTCCACAGTCTCCGCTTAGGGCTACATGAAGCGGAAACAAATCATAGAGATAAAACTGAGAACTCCGTTATTTTGTCAAGTTTCAAACAGCTATTACACACCATGTTGGATTTAGAGTTCCAAATTCATCCATCAATATAGGACAGAACAGAGTGAAACCTAAAAATAAAAACTGCTACTGTAAACGAACGCTTCAGAGTAGAGGAAGAAAATTTGGTGAGCCAAGCGGGATTTGTGTACTGATAATTACCACCAAGTATCATCAAGATTGGGTGAAAAAATATTTGCTGGTATTTCGGAAACTCGTTATTTCTTAGATGCTTGGCAACCCCTCTCAATGAAAGTGCTTTTCAACAGTCTGTGCCTAGGGCTACTTGAAGGGGAAACAAACCATAGAGACAAAACTGAGAACTCCTTTATTTTGTCAAGTTTCAAAGAGCTACTGCAAACCATGTTGGTTTTAGAGTTCCAAATTCATCTATCTATATAGGAGACAATAGAGTGAAACCTAATAATAAGAACTGCTACTGTAAACGAAAGCTTCAACCTAGAAGAACAAAATTTGGTGAGCCAAGTGGAATCTGTGTGCTTGTCATTACCACCACGTATCATCAACATTGGGTGAAAAAATATTTGCTGGTATTTCGGAAACTCGTTATTTCTTGGAAGCTTGGCAACCCCTTTCAATGAACGTGGTTTTCCACAGTCTCTGCTTAGGGCTACATGAAGCGGAAACAAATCGTAGAGACAAAACTGAGAACTCCTTTACTTTGTCAAGTTTCAAAGAGCTATTACACACCATGTTGTATTTGGAGTTCCAAATTCATCCATCTATATTGGACAGAACAGAGTGAAACCTAAAAATAAAAACTGTTACTGTGAACAAACGCTCCAACCTAGAATAAGTAAATTTGGTGAGCCAAGTGGAATTTGTTTACTGATCATTACCACCAAGTATCATCAAGATTGGGTGAAAAAATATTTGCTGGTATTTCGGAAACTCATTTTTTCTTAGAAGCTTGGCAACCCCTCTCAATGAAAGTGGTTTTCACAGTCTGTGCCTAGGGCTACTTGAAGAGGAAACAAACCATAGAGACGAAACTGAGAAATCCTTTATTTTGTCACGTTTCAAAGAGCTACTACAAACCATGTTGGATTTAGAGTTCCAAATTCATCTATCTATATAGGAGAGAGCAGAGGGAACCTAAAAATATAAACTGCTACTGTGAACGATCGCTTCAACTTAGAAGAACAAAATTTGGTGAGTCAAGTGGTATTTGTGTACCGATCATTACCACCAAGAATCAGCAAGATTGGGTGAAAGAATATTTTCTGGTATTTGGGAAACTCGTAATTTCTGGGAAGCTTGTCAACCCCTTTCAATGCAAGTGCTTTTCCACAGTCTCTGCTTAGGGCTACATGAAGCAGAAACAAATCATAGAGACAAAACTGAGACCTCATTTATTTTGTCAAGTTTCAAAGAGCTACTACAAACCATATTGGATTTAGAGTTCCAAATTCCTCTATATATATAGGAGAGAACAGAGTGAAACCTAAATATAGAAACTGCTACTGTAAATGAACGCTTCAACCTACAATTAGTAAATTTGGTGAGCCAAGTGGAATTTGTGTACTGATCATTACCACCAAGTATCATCAAGATTGGGTGAAAAAATATTTGCTATTATTTCGGAAACTCGTTATTTCTAATAGGCTTGGCAACCCCTCTCAATGAAAGTGCTTTTCCACAGTCTGTGCCAAGGGCTACTTGAAGAGGAAACAAACCATAGAGACAAAACTGAGAACTTCTTTATTTTGTCAAGTTTCAAAGACCTACTACAAACCATGTTGGATTTAGAGTTCCACTTTCATCTATCTATATAGGAGAGAACTGAGTGAAACTTAAAAATAAAAACTGCTACTGTAAACGAACGCTTCAACTTAGAAGAACAAAATTTCGTGAGCCAAGTGGGATTTATGTACAGATCATTACCACCAAGTATCGTCAAGATTGGGTGAAAAAATATTTGCTGATATTTCGGAAACTCGTTATTTCTTAGAAGCTTGGCAACCCCTCTCAATGAAAGTGCTTTTCCACAGTCTGTCCCTAGGGCTACTTGAAGAAGAAACAAACCATAGAGACAAAACTGAGAACTCCTTTATTTTGTCAAGTTTCAAAGAGCTACTACAAACCATGTTGGATTTAGAGTTCCAAATTCATCTATCTATATAGGAGAGAACAGAGTGAAACCTAAATATAAAAACGGCTACTGTGGACGAATGCTTCAACCTAGAAGAACAAAATTTGGTGAGCAAATTGTGATTTTTGTACAGATCATTACCACCAATTATCATCAAGATTGGGTGAAAAAACTATATGCTGGTATTTCGGAAACTCGTTATTTCTTAGAAGCTTGGCAACCCCTCTCAATGAAAGTGCTTTTCCACAGTCTGTGCCTAGGGCTACTTGAAGAGGAAACAAACCATAGAGACAAAACTGAGAACTTCTTTGTTTTGTCAAGTTTCAGAGAGCTACTACAAACCATGTTGGATTTAGAGTTCCAAATTCATCTCTCTATATAGGAGAGAACAGAGTGAAACATAAAAATAAAAACTGCTACTGTATACGAACGCTTCAAACTAGAAGAACAAAATTTGGTGAGCCATGTGGGATTTGTGTACTTGTCATTACCACCACGCATCATCAAGATTGGGTGAAAAAATATTTGCTGGTATTTTGGAAACTCGTTGTTTCTTAGAAGCTTGGCAACCCATCTCAATGAACGTGCTTTTCCACAGTCTGTGCCTAGAACTACTTGAAGAGGAAAGAAACCATAGAGACAAAACTGAGAACTCTTTATTTTGTAAAGTTACAAAGATCTACAACAAACCATGTTGGATTTAGAGTTCCAAATTCATCTATCTATATAGGAGAGAACAGAGTGAAACCTAAAAATGAAAACTGCTACTGTAAACGAACACTTCAACCTAGAAGAACAAAATTTGGTGAGCCAAGTGGGATCTGTGTACTTGTCATTACCACCACGTATCATCAAGACTGGGTGAAAAAATATTTGCTGGTATTTCGGAAACTCGAAATTTCTTGGAAGCTTGGCAACCCCTTTCAATAAAAGTGGTTTTCCACAGTCGGTGCTTAGGGCTACATGAAGCGGAAACAAATCATAGAGAGAAAACTGAAAACTTCCTTATTTTGTCAAGTTTCAAAGAGCTACTACAAACCATGTTGGATTTAGAGCTTCAAATTCATCTATATATATAGGAGAGAGCAGAGGCAACCTAAAAATATAAACTGCTACTTTAAATGATCGCTTCAAACTAGAAGAACAAAACTTGGTGAGTCAAGTGCGATTTGTGTACCGATCGTTACCACCAAGTATCATCAAGATTGGGTGAAAAAATATTTGCTGGTATTTCGGAAACTCGTTATTTCTTAGAAGCTTGGCAACCCCTCTCAATGAAAGTGCTTTTCCAATGTCTGTGCCTAGGGCTACTTGAAGAGGAAACAAACCATAGAGACAAAACTGAGAAATCCTTTATTTTGTCAAGTTACAAAGATCTACAACAAACCATGTTGGATTTAGAGTTCCAAATTAATCTATCTATATAGGAGAGAAAAGAGTGAAACCTAAAAATAAAATGTGCTACTGTAAACGAACGCTTCAACCTAGAAGAACAAAATTTGGTGAGCCAAGTGGGATATGTGTACTTGTCATGACCACCACGTATCATCAACATTGGGTGAAAAAATATATGCGGATTTGGAAACCCGTAATTTCTTGAAGCTTGCCAACCCCTTTCAATGAAAGTGCTTTTCCACAGTCTCCGCTTAGGGCTACATGAAGCGGAAACAAATCATAGAGACAAAACTGAGAACTCCGTTATTTTGTCAAATTTCAAACAGCTATTACACACCATGTTGGATTTAGAGTTCCAAATTCATCCATCAATATAGGAGAGAAGAGAGTGAAACCTAAAAATAAAAACTGCTACTGTAAACGAACGCTTCAAAGTAGAGGAAGAAAATTTGGTGAGCCAAGCGGGATTTGTGTACTGATAATTACCACCAAGTATCATCAAGATTGGGTGAAAAAATATTTGCTGGTATTTCGGAAACTCGTTATTTCTTTGATGCTTGGCAACCCCTCTCAATGAAAGTGCTTTTCCACAGTCTGTGCCTAGGGCTACTTGAAGGGGAAACAAACCATAGAGACAAAACTGACAACTCTTTTATTTTGTCAAGTTTCAAAGAGCTAGTATAAACCACGTTGGATTTAGAGTTCCAAATTCATCTATCTATATAGGAGACAATAGAGTGAAACCTAATAATAAGAACTGCTACTGTAAACGAAAGCTTCAACCTAGAAGAACAAAATTTGGTGAGCCAAGTGGAATCTGTGTGCTTGTCATTACCACCACGTATCATCAACATTGGGTGAAAAAATATTTGCTGGTATTTCGGAAACTCGTTATTTCTTGGAAGCTTGGCAACCGCTTTCAATGAACGTGGTTTTCCACAGTCTCTGCTTAGGGCTACATGAAGCGGAAACAAATCGTAGAGACAAAACTGAGAACTCCTTTACTTTGTCAAGTTTCAAAGAGCTATTACACACCATGTTGTATTTGGAGTTCCAAATTCATCCATCTATATTGGACAGAACAGAGTGAAACCTAAAAATAAAAACTGTTACTGTGAACAAACGCTCCAACCTAGAATAAGTAAATTTGGTGAGCCAAGTGGAATTTGTTTACTGATCATTACCACCAAGTATCATCAAGATTGGGTGAAAAAATATTTGCTGGTATTTCGGAAACTCATTTTTTCTTAGAAGCTTGGCAACCCCTCTCAATGAAAGTGGTTTTCACAGTCTGTGCCTAGGGCTACTTGAAGAGGAAACAAACCATAGAGACGAAACTGAGAAATCCTTTATTTTGTCACGTTTCAAAGAGCTACTACAAACCATGTTGGATTTAGAGTTCCAAATTCATCTATCTATATAGGAGAGAGCAGAGGGAACCTAAAAATATAAACTGCTACTGTGAACGATCGCTTCAACTTAGAAGAACAAAATTTGGTGAGTCAAGTGGTATTTGTGTACCGATCATTACCACCAAGAATCAGCAAGATTGGGTGAAAGAATATTTTCTGGTATTTGGGAAACTCGTAATTTCTGGGAAGCTTGTCAACCCCTTTCAATGCAAGTGCTTTTCCACAGTCTCTGCTTAGGGCTACATGAAGCAGAAACAAATCATAGAGACAAAACTGAGACCTCATTTATTTTGTCAAGTTTCAAAGAGCTACTACAAACCATATTGGATTTAGAGTTCCAAATTCCTCTATATATATAGGAGAGAACAGAGTGAAACCTAAATATAGAAACTGCTACTGTAAATGAACGCTTCAACCTACAATTAGTAAATTTGGTGAGCCAAGTGGAATTTGTGTACTGATCATTACCACCAAGTATCATCAAGATTGGGTGAAAAAATATTTGCTATTATTTCGGAAACTCGTTATTTCTAATAGGCTTGGCAACCCCTCTCAATGAAAGTGCTTTTCCACAGTCTGTGCCAAGGGCTACTTGAAGAGGAAACAAACCATAGAGACAAAACTGAGAACTTCTTTATTTTGTCAAGTTTCAAAGACCTACTACAAACCATGTTGGATTTAGAGTTCCACTTTCATCTATCTATATAGGAGAGAACTGAGTGAAACTTAAAAATAAAAACTGCTACTGTAAACGAACGCTTCAACTTAGAAGAACAAAATTTCGTGAGCCAAGTGGGATTTATGTACAGATCATTACCACCAAGTATCGTCAAGATTGGGTGAAAAAATATTTGCTGATATTTCGGAAACTCGTTATTTCTTAGAAGCTTGGCAACCCCTCTCAATGAAAGTGCTTTTCCACAGTCTGTCCCTAGGGCTACTTGAAGAAGAAACAAACCATAGAGACAAAACTGAGAACTCCTTTATTTTGTCAAGTTTCAAAGAGCTACTACAAACCATGTTGGATTTAGAGTTCCAAATTCATCTATCTATATAGGAGAGAACAGAGTGAAACCTAAATATAAAAACGGCTACTGTGGACGAATGCTTCAACCTAGAAGAACAAAATTTGGTGAGCAAATTGTGATTTTTGTACAGATCATTACCACCAATTATCATCAAGATTGGGTGAAAAAACTATATGCTGGTATTTCGGAAACTCGTTATTTCTTAGAAGCTTGGCAACCCCTCTCAATGAAAGTGCTTTTCCACAGTCTGTGCCTAGGGCTACTTGAAGAGGAAACAAACCATAGAGACAAATCTGAGAACTTCTTTGTTTTGTCAAGTTTCAGAGAGCTACTACAAACCATGTTGGATTTAGAGTTCCAAATTCATCTCTCTATATAGGAGAGAACAGAGTGAAACATAAAAATAAAAACTGCTACTGTATACGAACGCTTCAAACTAGAAGAACAAAATTTGGTGAGCCATGTGGGATTTGTGTACTTGTCATTACCACCACGCATCATCAAGATTGGGTGAAAAAATATTTGCTGGTATTTTGGAAACTCGTTGTTTCTTAGAAGCTTGGCAACCCATCTCAATGAACGTGCTTTTCCACAGTCTGTGCCTAGAACTACTTGAAGAGGAAAGAAACCATAGAGACAAAACTGAGAACTCTTTATTTTGTAAAGTTACAAAGATCTACAACAAACCATGTTGGATTTAGAGTTCCAAATTCATCTATCTATATAGGAGAGAACAGAGTGAAACCTAAAAATGAAAACTGCTACTGTAAACGAACACTTCAACCTAGAAGAACAAAATTTGGTGAGCCAAGTGGGATCTGTGTACTTGTCATTACCACCACGTATCATCAAGACTGGGTGAAAAAATATTTGCTGGTATTTCGGAAACTCGAAATTTCTTGGAAGCTTGGCAACCCCTTTCAATAAAAGTGGTTTTCCACAGTCGGTGCTTAGGGCTACATGGAGCGGAAACAAATCATAGAGAGAAAACTGAAAACTTCCTTATTTTGTCAAGTTTCAAAGAGCTACTACAAACCATGTTGGATTTAGAGCTTCAAATTCATCTATATATATAGGAGAGAGCAGAGGCAACCTAAAAATATAAACTGCTACTTTAAATGATCGCTTCAAACTAGAAGAACAAAATTTGGTGAGTCAATTGCGATTTGTGTACCGATCGTTACCACCAAGTATCATCAAGATTGGGTGAAAAAATATTTGCTGGTATTTCGGAAACTCGTTATTTCTTAGAAGCTTGGCAACCCCTCTCAATGAAAGTGCTTTTCCAATGTCTGTGCCTAGGGCTACTTGAAGAGGAAACAAACCATAGAGACAAAACTGAGAAATCCTTTATTTTGTCAAGTTACAAAGATCTACAACAAACCATGTTGGATTTAGAGTTCCAAATTAATCTATCTATATAGGAGAGAAAAGAGTGAAACCTAAAAATTAAATGTGCTACTGTAAACGAACGCTTCAACCTAGAAGAACAAAATTTGGTGAGCCAAGTGGGATTTGTGTACTTGTCATGACCACCACGTATCATCAACATTGGGTGAAAAAATATATGCGGGTTTTCGGAAACTCGTAATTTCTTGAAGCTTGGCAACCCCTTTCAATGAAAGTGCTTTTCCACAGTCTCCGCTTAGGGCTACATGAAGCGGAAACAAATCATAGAGATAAAACTGAGAACTCCGTTATTTTGTCAAGTTTCAAACAGCTATTACACACCATGTTGGATTTAGAGTTCCAAATTCATCCATCAATATAGGACAGAACAGAGTGAAACCTAAAAATAAAAACTGCTACTGTAAACGAACGCTTCAGAGTAGAGGAAGAAAATTTGGTGAGCCAAGCGGGATTTGTGTACTGATAATTACCACCAAGTATCATCAAGATTGGGTGAAAAAATATTTGCTGGTATTTCGGAAACTCGTTATTTCTTAGATGCTTGGCAACCCCTCTCAATGAAAGTGCTTTTCAACAGTCTGTGCCTAGGGCTACTTGAAGGGGAAACAAACCATAGAGACAAAACTGAGAACTCCTTTATTTTGTCAAGTTTCAAAGAGCTACTGCAAACCATGTTGGTTTTAGAGTTCCAAATTCATCTATCTATATAGGAGACAATAGAGTGAAACCTAATAATAAGAACTGCTACTGTAAACGAAAGCTTCAACCTAGAAGAACAAAATTTGGTGAGCCAAGTGGAATCTGTGTGCTTGTCATTACCACCACGTATCATCAACATTGGGTGAAAAAATATTTGCTGGTATTTCGGAAACTCGTTATTTCTTGGAAGCTTGGCAACCCCTTTCAATGAACGTGGTTTTCCACAGTCTCTGCTTAGGGCTACATAAAGCGGAAACAAATCGTAGAGACAAAACTGAGAACTCCTTTACTTTGTCAAGTTTCAAAGAGCTATTACACACCATGTTGTATTTGGAGTTCCAAATTCATTCATCTATATTGGACAGAACAGAGTGAAACCTAAAAATAAAAACTGTTACTGTGAACAAACGCTCCAACCTAGAATAAGTAAATTTGGTGAGCCAAGTGGAATTTGTTTACTGATCATTACCACCAAGTATCATCAAGATTGGGTGAAAAAATATTTGCTGGTATTTCGGAAACTCATTATTTCTTAGAAGCTTGGCAACCCCTCTCAATGAAAGTGGTTTTCACAGTCTGTGCCTAGGGCTACTTGAAGAGGAAACAAATCATAGAGACAAAACTGAGAAATCCTTTATTTTGTCACGTTTCAAAGAGCTACTACAAACCATGTTGGATTTAGAGTTCCAAATTCATCTATCTATATAGAAGAGAACATTGTGAAACCTAAAAATAAAAACTGCTACTGTGAAACAACGCTTCAACCTAGATGAACAAAATTTGGTGATCCAAGTGGGATTTGTGTACTTGTATGACCACCAGGTATCATCAACATCGGTTGAAAAAATATATTCTGGTATTTCGGAAACTCGTAATTTCTTGGAAGCATGGCAACCCGTTTCAATGAAAGTGCTTTTCCACAGTCTCTGCTTAGGGCTACATGAAGCGGAAACAAATCATAGAGACAAAACTGAGAACTCCTTTATTTTGTCAAGATTCAAAGAGCTATTACACACCATGTTGTATTTGGAGTTCCAAATTCATCTATCTATGTAGGAGAGAACAGAGTGAAACCTAAAAATAAAAACTGCTACTGTAGATGAACGCTTCCACCTAGAAGAACAAAATTTGGTGAGCCAAGTGGGACTTTTGTACAGATCATTACCACCACGTATCATCAAGACTGGGTGAAAAAATATTTGCTGGTATTTCGGAAACGCGTTATTTCTTATAAGCTTGGCAACCCCTCTCAATGAAAGTGCTTTTCCACAGTCTGTGCATGGGGCTACTTGAAGAGGAAACAAATCACAGAGACAAAACTGAGGAACCCTTTATTTTGTCAAGTTTCAAAGAGCTATTACACACCATGTTGGATTTAGAGATCCAAATTCTTCTATCTATATAGGAGAGAACAGAGTGAAACCTAAATATAAAAACTGCTACTGTAAACAAACGCTTCAACCTAGAATAAGTAAATTTGGTGAGCGAAGTGGAATTAGTGTACTGATCATTACCACCAAGTATCATCAAGATTTTGTGAAAAAATATTTGCTGGTATTTCGGAAACTCGTTATTTCTTAGAAGCTTGGCAACCCCTCTCAATGAAAGTGCTTTTCCACACTCTGTGCCTAGGGCTACTTGAAGAGGAAACAAACCATAGAGACAAAACTGAGAACTTCTCAATTATGTCACGTTTCAAAGAGCTACTACAAACCATGTTGGATTTAGAGTTCCAAATTCATCTATCTATATAGGAGAGAACAGAGTAAAACCTAAAAATAAAAACTGCTACTGTAAACAATCGCTTCAATCTAGAAGAACAAAATTTGGTGAGCCAAGTGGGATTTGTGTACTTGTCATTTCCACCACACATCATCAAGATTGGGTGAAAAAATATTTGATGGTATTTTGGAAACTCATAATTTCTGGGTAGCTTGGCAACCCCTTTCAATGAAAGTGCGATTCCACAGACTCTGCTTAGGGCTACATGAAGCGGAAACAAATCGTCGAGACAAAACTGAGAACTCCTTTATTTGTCAAGTTTCAAAGAGCTATTATACACCATGTTGGATTTAGAGTTCCAAATTCATCTATGTATATAGGAGAGAACAGACTGAAATCTAAAAATAAAAACTGCTACTGTAAACGAACGCTTCAACCTAGAAGAATAAAATTTTGTGAGCCAAGTGGGATTTGTGTACTTGTCATTACCACCACGTATCATCAACGTTTGGTGAAAAAATATTTGCTGGTATTTCAGAAAATCGCTATTTCTTGGAAGCTTGGCAACTCCTTTCAATGAAAGTGCATTTCCACAGTCTCTGCTTAGGGCTATATGAAGCGGAAACAAATCGTAGAGACAAAACTGAGAACTCCTTTATTTTGTCAAGTTTCAAAGAGCTATTACACACCATTTTGGATTTAGAGTTCCAAATTCATCCATCTATATAGGAGAGAACAGAGTGAAACCTAAATAAAAAAACTGCTACTGAAGACGAACGGTTCAACCTAGAAGAACAAAATTTGGTTAGCCAAGTGGGATTTGTGTACTTGTCATTACCACCACGTATCATCAAGATTCGGTGAAAAATATTTGCTGGTATTTCGGAAACTCGTTATTTCTTAGAAACTTGGCAACCCCTCTCAATGAAAGTGCTTTTCCACAATCACTGCCTAGGGCTACTTGAAGAGGAAACAAACTATAGAGACAAAACTGAGAACTCCTTTATTTTGTCAAGTTTCAAAGAGTTTCTACAAACCATGTTGGATTTAGAGTTCCAAATTCATCTATCTATATAGGAGAGAACAGCGTGAAACCTAAATATAAAAACTGCTACTGTAAACGAACGCTTCAACCTAGAAGAACAAAATTAGGTGAGCCAAGTGGGATTTGTGTACAGATCATTACCACCAAGTATCATCAAAATTGGGTGAAAAATTATATGCCTTTATTTCGGAAACTCGTTATTTCTTGGAAGCTTGGCAACCCCTCTCAATGAAAGTGCTTTTCCACAGTCTGTGCCTAGGGCAACTTGAAGAGGAAACAAACCATAGAGACAAAACTGAGAAATCCTTTATTTTGTCACGTTTCAAAGAGCTACTACAAACCATGTTGGATTTAGAGTTCCAAATTCATCTATCTATATAGGAGAGAACAGAGTGAAACCTAAAATTAAAAACTGCTACTGTAAACGAACGCTTCAACCTAGAAGAACAAAATTTGGTGAGCCAAGTGAAATTTGTGTACTTGTCATTACCACCACGCATCATCAAGATTGGGTGAAAAAATATTTGCTGGTATTTCGGAAATTCGTAATTTCTGGGTAGCTTGGCAACCCCTTTAAATGAAAGTGCTTTTCCAAAGTCTCTGCTTACGGCTACATGAAGCGGAAAAAAATCATTGAGACAAAACTGAGAACTCCTTTATTTGTCAAGTTTCAAAGAGCTATTACACACCATGTTGAATTTAGAATTCCAAATTCATCTATCTATATAGGAGAGAACAGAGTGAAACCTAAAATAAAAACTGCTACTGTAAACGAACGCTTCAACATAGAAGAAGTAAATTTGGTGAGCCAAGTGGGATTTCTGTACTGATCATTACCACCAACTATCATCAAAATTGGATGAAAAAATATTTGCTGGTATTTCGGAAACTCGTTGTTTCTTATAAGCTTGGCAAACCCTCTCAATGAAAGTGCTTTTCCAAGTCTTTGCCTACGGCTGCTTGAAGATTAAACAAACCCTAGAGACAAAACTGAGAACTCCTTTATTTTGTCAAGTTTCAAAGACCTACTACAAACCATGTTGGATTTAGAGGTCCAAATTCATCTGTCTATATAGGAGAGAAGAAAGTGAATCCTAAAAATAAAAACTGCTACTGTAAACGAACGCTTCAACCTAGAAGAACAAAATTCGGTGAGCCAAGTGCGATTTGCGTACTTGTCATTACCACCACGTATCATCAACATTGGGTGAAAAAATATTTGCTGGTATTTCGGAAACTCGTTATTTCTTAGAAGCTTGGCAACCCCTCTCAATGAAAGTGCTTTTCCACAGTCTCTGCTTAGGACTACATGAAGTGGAAATAAATCGTAGAGACAAAACTGAGAACTCCTCTATTTTGTCAAGTTGCAAAGAGCTATTACACACCATGATGGATTTAGAGTTCCAAATTCATCCATCTATATAGGAGAGAACAGAGTGAAACCTAAATATAAAAACTGCTACTGTGGACGAATGCTTCAACCTAGAAGAACAAAATTTGGGGAGCCAATTGAGATTTTTGTACAGATCATTACCACCAAGTATCATCAAGATTGGGTGAAAAAACTATATGCCTTTATTTCGGAAACTCGTTATTTCTTGGAAGCTTGGCAACCCCTCTCAATGAAAGTGCTTTTCCACAGTCTGTGCCTAGGGCTACTTGAAGAGAAAACAAATCATAGAGACAAAACTGAGAACTCCTTTATTTTGTCAAGTTTCAAGGAGCTACTACAAACCATATTGGATTTAGATTTTCAAATTCATCAATCTATATAGGAGAGATCAGAGTGAAACCTAAATATAAAAACTGCTACTGTAGACGAACGCTTCTATCTAGAAGAAAAAAATTTGGTGAGCCAAGTGGGATTTGTGTACTTGTCATTACCACCACGTTTCATCAGGTTTCGGTGAAAAATATTTGCTGGTATTTCGGAAACTCGTTATTTCTTAGAAACTTGTCAACCCCTCTCAATGAAAGTGCTTTTCCACAGTCACTGCCTAGGGCTACTTGAAGAGGAAACAAACCATAGAGACAAAACTGAGAACTCCTTTATTTTGTCAAGTTTCAAAGAGCTACTACAAACCATGTTGGATTTAGAGTTCCAAATTCATCTATCTATATAGCAGAGAACAGAGTGAAACCTAAATATAAAAACTGTTACTGTAGACGAATGCTTCCACCTAGAAGAACATAATTTGGTGATCAAAGTGGGATTTGTGTACTTGTCATGACCACAACGTATCATCAACTTTTGGTGGAAAAATATTTGCTGGCATTTCGGAAACTTGTTATTTCTTAGAAGCTTGGCAACTCCTCTAAGTGAAAGTGCTTTTCCACCGTCGGTGCCTAGGGCTAATTGAAGAGGAAACAAACCATAGAGAAAAATCTGAGAACTCCTTTCTTTTGTCAAGTTTCAAAGAGCTACTACAAACCATGTTGGATTTAGAGTTCCAAATTCATCTATCTATATAGCAGAGAACAGAGTGAAACCTAAAAATAAAAACTGCTACTGTAAACGAACGCTTCAACCTAGAGGAACAAAATTTGGTGAGCCAAGTGGGATTTGTGTACCGATCATTACCACCACGTATCATCAACATTGGCTGAAAAAATATTTGCTGGTATTTCGGAAACTCGTAATTTCTTGGAAGCTTGGCAACCCCTTTCAATGAAAGTGCTTTTCCACAGTCTATGCTTAGGGCTACATGAAGCGGAAACAAATCTTAGAGACAAAACTGAGAACTCCTTTACTTTGTCAAGTTTCAAAGAGCTACTACAAACCATATTGGATTTAGAATTCCAAATTCATCTATTTATATACGAGAGAGAGAGTGAAACCTAAATATAAAAACTGCAACTGTAGACGAACGCTTCAACCTAGAAGAACAAAATTTGGTGAGCCAAGTGGCATTTGTGTACCGATCATTACCAAGTATCATCAAAATTGGGTGAAAAAATATTGCTGGTATTTCGGAAAATCGTAATTTCTGGGAAGATTGGCAACCCCTCTCAATGAAAGTGCTTTTCCACAGTCTCCCCTTAGGGCTACTTGAAGCGGAAACAAACCATAGAGACAAAACTGAGAACTCCTTTCTTTTGTCAAGTTTCAAAGAGCTACTACAAACCATGTTGTATTTAGAGTTCCAAATTCATCTATCTATATAGCAGAGAACAGAGTGAAACCGAAATAAAAAAACTGCTACTGTAGACAAACGCTTCAACCAAAAGAACAAAATTTGGTGAGCCAAGTGGGATTTGTGTACCGATCATTACCACCAAGTATCATCAAGATTGGGTGAAAAAATATTTGCTGGTATTTCGGAAACTCGTAATTTCTTGGAAGCTTGGCAAACCCTCTCAATGAAAGTGCTTTTCCACAGTCTCCCCTTAGGGCTATTTGAAGCGGAAACAAATCATAGAGACAAAATTGAGAACTCCTTTACTTTGTCAAGTTTCAAAGAGCTACTACAAACCATATTGGATTTAGAATTCCAAATTCATCTATTTATACAGGAGAGATAGAGTGAAACCTAAATATAAAAACTGCTACTGTAGACGAACGGTTCAACCTAGAAGAACAAAATTAGGTGAGCCAAGTGGGATTTGTGTAGTGATCGTTACCACCAAGTGTCATCAAGATTGCGTGAAAAAATATTTGCTGGTATTTCGGAAACTTGTTATTTCTTAGAAGCTTGGCAACCCCTCTCAGTGAAAGTGCTTTTCCACAGTCTGTGCCTAGGGCTACTTGAAGAGGAAACAAACCATAGAGACAAAACTGAGAACTCCTTTATTTTGTCAAGTTTCAAAGAGCTACTACAAAACATGTAGGATTTACAGTTCCAAACTCATCTATCTATATAGCAGAGAACAGAGTGAAACCTAAATAAAAAAAAGCTGCTACTGTAGACAAACGATTCAACCTAGAAGAACAAAATTTGGTGAGCCAAGTGGGATTTGTGTACCGATCATTATCACCAAGTATCATCAAGATTGGGTGAAAAAATATTTGCTGGTATTTCGGAAACTCATAATTTCTTGGAAGCTAGGCAACCCCTCTCAATGAAAGTGCTTTTCACAGTCTCCCCGAAGGGCTACTTGAAGCGGAAAGAAATCATAGAGACAAAACTGAGAACTCCTTTATTTTGTCAAGTTTCAAAGAGCTACTACAAACCATGTTGGATTTAGAGTTCCAAATTCATCTATCTATATAGCAGAGAACAGAGTGAAACCTAAATAAAAAAACTGCTACTGTAGACCAAAGCTTCAACCTAGAAGAACAAAATTTGGTGAGCCCAGTGGGATTTGTGTACCGAACATTACCACCAAGTATCATCAAGATTGGGTGAAAAAATATTTACTGGTATTTCGGAAACTCGTAATTTCTTCGAAGCTTGGCAACCCCTCTCAATGAAAGTGCTTTTCCACCGTCGGTGCCTAGGGCTAAATGAAGAGCAAACAAACCATAGAGACAAAACTGAGAACTCCTTTCTTTTGTCAAGTTTCAAAGAGCTACTACAAACCATGTTGGATTTAGAGTTCCAAATTTATCTATCTATATAGCAGAGAACAAAGTGAAACCTAAATATAAATACTGCTACTGTAGATGAACCCTTCAAGCTAGAAGAACAAAATTTGGTGAGCCAAGTGGGATTTGTGTACTTATCATTACCACCAAGTATCATCAAGATTGGGTGAAAAAATATTTGCTGGTATTTCGGAAACTCGTAATTTCTTGGAAGCTTGGCAACCCCTTTAAATGAAAGTGCTTTTCCACAGTCTCTGCTTAGGGCTACATGAAGCGGAAACAAATCATAGAGACAAAACTGAGAACTCCTTTACTTTGTCAAGTTTCAAAGAGCTACTACAAACCATATTGGATTTAGAATTCCAAATTCATCTACTTATATAGGAGAGATAGAGTGAAACCTAAATATAAAAACTGCTACGGTAGACGAACGCTTCAACCTAGAAGAAAAAATTTCGTGAGCCAAGTGGGATTTGTGTACTTGTCCTTACCACCAAGTATCATCAAGATTGGGTGAAAAAATATTTGCTGGTATTTCGGAAACTCGTTATTTCTTAGAAGCTTGGCAACCCCTCTCAATGAAAGTGCTTTTCCACACTCTGTGCCTAGGGCTACTTGAAGAGGAAACAAACCATAGAGACAAAACTGAGAACTTCTCTATTATGTCACGTTTCAAAGAGCTACTACAAACCATGTTGGATTTAGAGTTCCAAATTCATCTATCTATATAGGAGAGAACAGAGTAAAACCTAAAAATAAAAACTGCTACTGTAAACAATCGCTTCAATCTAGAAGAACAAAATTTGGTGAGCCAAGTGGGATTTGTGTACTTGTCATTTCCACCACACATCATCAAGATTGGGTGAAAAAATATTTGATGGTATTTTGGAAACTCATAATTTCTGGGTAGCTTGGCAACCCCTTTCAATGAAAGTGCGATTCCACAGACACTGCTTAGGGCTACATGAAGCGGAAACAAATCGTCGAGACAAAACTGAGAACTCCTTTATTTGTCAAGTTTCAAAGAGCTATTATACACCATGTTGGATTTAGAGTTCCAAATTCATCTATGTATATAGGAGAGAACAGACTGAAATCTAAAAATAAAAACTGCTACTGTAAACGAACGCTTCAACCTAGAAGAACAAAATTTTGTGAGCCAAGTGGGATTTGTGTACTTGTCATTACCACCACGTATCATCAACGTTTGGTGAAAAAATATTTGCTGGTATTTCGGAAAATCGCTATTTCTTGGAAGCTTGGCAACTCCTTTCAATGAAAGTGCATTTCCACAGTCTCTGCTTAGGGCTATATGAAGCGGAAACAAATCGTAGAGACAAAACTGAGAACTCCTTTATTTTGTCAAGTTTCAAAGAGCTATTACACACCATTTTGGATTTAGAGTTCCAAATTCATCCATCTATATAGGAGAGAACAGAGTGAAACCTAAATATAAAAACTGCTACTGAAGACGAACGGTTCAACCTAGAAGAACAAAATTTGGTGAGCCAAGTGGGATTTGTGTACTTGTCATTACCACCACGTATCATCAAGAATCGGTGAAAAATATTTGCTGGTATTTCGGAAACTCTTTATTTCTTAGAAACTTGGCAACCCCTCTCAATGAAAGTGCTTTTCCACAGTCACTGCCTAGGGCTACTTGAAGAGGAAACAAACTATAGAGACAAAACTGAGAACTCCTTTATTTTGTCAAGTTTCAAAGAGTTACTACAAACCATGTTGGATTTAGAGTTCCAAATTCATCTAACTATATAGGAGAGAACAGCGTGAAACCTAAATATAAAAAACTGCTACTGAAGACGAACGGTTCAACCTAGAAGAACAAAATTTGGTGAGCCAAGTGGGATTTGTGTACTTGTCATTACCACCACGTATCATCAAGATTCGGTGAAAAATATTTGCTGGTATTTCGGAAACTCATTATTTCTTAGAAGCTTGGCAACCCCTCTCAATGAAAGTGCTTTTCCACAGTCACTGCCTAGGGCTACTTGAAGAGGAAACAAACTATAGAGACAAAACTGAGAACTCCTTTATTTTGTCAAGTTTCAAAGAGTTACTACAAACCATGTTGGATTTAGAGTTCCAAATTCATCTATCTATATAGGAGAGAACAGCGTGAAACCTAAATATAAAAACTGCTACTGTAAACGAACGCTTCAACCTAGAAGAACAAAATTAGGTGAGCCAAGTGGGATTTGTGTACAGATCATTACCACCAAGTATCATCAAGATTGGGTGAAAAATTATATGCCTTTATTTCGGAAACTCGTTATTTCTTGGAAGCTTGGCAACCCCTCTCAATGAAAGTGCTTTTCCACAGTCTGTGCCTAGGGCAACTTGAAGAGGAAACAAACCATAGAGACAAAACTGAGAAATCCTTTATTTTGTCACGTTTCAAAGAGCTACTACAAACCATGTTGGATTTAGAGTTCCAAATTCATCTATCTATATAGGAGAGAACAGAGTGAAACCTAAAATTAAAAACTGCTACTGTAAACGAACGCTTCAACCTAGAAGAACAAAATTTGGTGAGCCAAGTGGGATTTGTGTACTGATCATTACCACAAACTATCATCAAGATTGGATGAAAAAATATTTGCTGGTATTTCGGAAACTCGT